>NW_022605616.1:183517-190268 GCF_008692095.1 Etheostoma spectabile | reverse complement strand
ATATATATATATATATATATATATACATACAGTACATGTATCTCATTGGTGGCTTCTGGTCTTTCAAAGAGAGGAAGCTCATTTTCGGCCTACATTATAAAAATTGTCCCTTTATTTATAACATTATAATAACATATTATGTAATATAATATAATAATTGTTATAATTGTTATATAATAATAATTTATAATATCCGAGGCATGGCCTGCAGTACATTTTCTTTGTCACAGCACTTCCAGTCAGACAGCTAACTTTGTCATACCAGGAGATCTGAAAAAAAAGTTACTTTTCCCTATCTGCACTAAGTCAATCTTAGGTGTTAATAAATCAATCTTAGGTGTTGATGTGCCCTGCTGTTTATTTTTAAGTTTCTCCTGGTGATGAAGACTTTCAAATGGCTTTGTCAAAATCCGGTCAACAATTTTTTAAAATGATTTTATATGCAATTAGCATTGTCTGCCATCATGTACAGTTTGCTAGCTAGCTAGTTCACACTAGCCTAGCCAACTGTATGAATGAATGTACAAACAATCTAATAAAAAGAATAAAGATATTAAACTCGAAGGAGGAAATATGGGAATTAGGTTAAACTGAAACAAGGAATGTGGTGTATGAAATGTATAATGAAATTGGCTAGCAATTTCACTAAGAATACCAAGAAATAGGTTGCAGCAGTTAGTCTTTCAACAACACTCGCAAAATACGTGATGGAACTGAGCTTGCGTAGCTTCGGCGACTTTTTATTGAACAAAATCGCTGTCAATCAAAATGAGATGCAGCCTTTCAACAGAACCTGAAATCGTCACGCAGAAGCCCAGCGTCCAGGCCAGCCCACTCCTCCATTGACCCCCTGAGACGCTGAGCGTTCGTGGGCAAGACATAATCGCAGCATTTATCCAATGAACGTCTAATTTTGAAGCACTTAAAAAAACTGTTCAATGCAGCCCCATTGAAGTCCATTGAAGTTCAACAGGGAAATGCACTGTGACAAATTGTGTCTGCTGGTTTTGAACAAACTCGTCTTCAAGATGAACGTGTTCTAACCATAGACCATTAATATTGACATATATACAGTCTATGGTTGTAATGCATTTTTAGTCAATACAATTTTAACGCAGTAGTACATATCTGACCGTTCATTTTAGGGGAAGCTGAGCTTCCCTTGCAGTCTCAAGAAATCGCCACTGATATATAGGTAGAATGCTGCTTCAGTTGGTTACTCCAATGACGGGGCAGAGACTCTGAGATTATACATGCAGAAGACCTGGACACGCTGACCAATCAGAGCCGACTGGGCTTTTCGGAAGGGGGGCTTGAAAAGACAGGCGGTACGATGGAGTGATTCAGAAAGAGAGTGAATACAGGTATATTCAGACAGGCAGTACAAGAAAAATTAGGCCAAGAGGTTCTGACCAAGCGCGTTGAAAATGCGGCTAAAGGGGTACCCTGAGCATTAAAAGTAATGCCAAGGGGTCCGGACCAAGTGTCAGTATTTGACAAGTTGGGAGTGAGCATGTGTTGGAGTTGCCACTTATCCCAGCTGCATCACCATGTGAAACAATTTACTGTAATCCTATAATGCAAAAGTTATCATTCATTAAAAACTGCGACACAATGTGCAAAACTGCCTTCTTTCAAAAGCCAGCTGGGAGGGAGTTAACCTCTGTACAAGAGCTCAAACTGTTGGTAAATGGTAAATTTTCTAAACGGTTTATCACAAAGGTAATGAAATGTACTGTATGCTTTAAACTTTTAAAGCCCGACAAAATCAAGTCCTCTGATAAATTAAAACACGTTTGGCTTTAGGTTTGACAACATGAAAAAATCAGATTAAAAGTCATTGGTAGATTTTAAACTTTACCATTGCATCTCTCTCAAACACTTGCATCACCTGTGTTCCCTCTTACACACGCACGGACAAACACTGTGTTTGTAGTGTGATGTTACACCTGCCTTTGATGTGTTGTTAGTCCAAGGCATTGTCCTGTAAATCATTCCAGGATTCCATGTTTATTCCTTTCTGCGTGGACCATTGAAGCTGCTCCGCGCCTCTTTTGATCATCAGGGATTTGGTTGGAACAGTTAAAAGGATTTTTCTCTCATAGAAGATTGATTAGGTGTGTTTGAAATTCATTCGGTGAAAACACAGAAGACTGTCCCACGCTCCCTGCTGACTGAGACACTGTGGCTTCGGTCTGTCCGTACACCACACAAATATACATGACAAATTGAAACTTAAAAGCAAACTATAAACCATAGCCTACCTTTCCTCTTTAACTCTAGAACATCTGTTGCATCAATAGAAAGCAGGATTGAGTAACGGCTGAATGTCTTTTTATGTCTAGTTGGACCAAAGGGTATAGAACAAGTAGTAAGATGTCTAATGTGCTATGTGCAGTTAAAAAATGATATTAATTGACTTGTATTTTTCAAAGAAGGTATTACATTTATTAAAACATTATTGATAAAAATGGTTCATTACAGTGGTTACCAATGTGGGATTGTTAAATAACCACTTTTTTTTCAAACTGCACCCTATTTTCCAATGTTTTTGTGTCTAAGTGAATGATGGGCACAACGATCTTTGACATAGGTCAGCAGTCGGCAACCAGATCAGTAGTGTCAACAACTGAGCCATGTAGAGTTAACGTCAACCAGCAAGTCATTGTAATGTTAATGAGCATTCCACTGTAGTGAGATATAAGGCATTATTAGCCTGCTGTCAGTTGCTTGAGACCAGCCGCAGGAGGGATGGACTGCATTGGTTCCGACAAGCTTCTTTTTTGGTCTGAATTAGATTAGATTAGATTCAACTTTATTGTCATTACACATATACAGGTACAAGGCAGCAAATACAGTTTGGGTCTTACCAGAAGTGCAATAGCAGTAAGTGCAGGATATACAATGGTTTCATAAGTGCAGGACATGGGTATGTACTGAATAAATATAGAAATGAATACTATTATAAACAGAATTTTACAGATAGATTGGTCCTATGAATATAATATATAGATAACAAGTATTGTGAACAAGATTTACAGGTGAATATGTACTATGAATACATATACAGATGGCTATTAATATAAACAGAATTTTTACAGATAGATATATATAATAAGTTAGGCGAAAATGAGCAGTATAACAATGGATTTAAAGGTACTACAAATAAAGTTTGGGCAGAAGCTATCAAAATTAAAGTGCAGTGGAAAGTAATAGCATAGTACGATGGCTATGTGTAAGGTGTTTTGGTATTCTGTACCAAAACACTACTTACACCAATTACACATTACTGTTCTATACAAAAAAAATACCAATGGCTATAACATTTGGCATTTAGTTATTTTCTTTCTTATTACTTAGGTCCAATTAACAGGCACAGTCTAAAACCTGGTGTTGCTGCTGAGAAACTGTGTACCGGCAAATGTTGGTCAGGGCAGTACAGGAGAATCTGCTGTTGGTCAGGGAGAGCAGTCAGTGCCGACAGTGAGGCCTCAGCCCAATGACCCTGGACAGTCGGTGAAACAAGAAAAGGCTCAGTAGGATACATGTATTGTTTATCTGTATTCATTTTGTAATTGCACTCCTAGTGTAGGTTCTTTAAGACAAAGGGGAAAGGGGGTAACGGTACAGATTTTAAACAGATCATTTTGCTTTGAAAATGTTATGGAGCTGTTTTTACCACTGTTGGATAAAACAAAAAAACTGCAGTTACCTTAATATAATCAGTCATTGAGAATAGATATATCTATCTATGTAGATGTATCTTTAGTTAGGTTGTTCTGTGTTGATGGATGATAACAGATGAGAATAATAGTTTGCCATCTTATATGTTTAGGTCTTTTCCTGGATTTTTTTGAAAGGAGGCAAGAGGCAAAAAGTGTTTTGCACCATATACACCAACACAACCTGGGAAGAGCTTTTTGGTGAACTTTTTTTTCTTCTTGAAAAACAACGTGACAAAACACAAAAAGGAGACTGGCTGGCCTTGGAAAACGTTCATTAATCATTAATGAAAACATCACACCTTCAGAGGTGTGTAATCATTAATTAACTGCATTGCCTAAAGTGACATCTAAAAATTAAAAACACCCATCTTTCAGTTCATATTAATGCTTGATGTAAAAACAATATTAGTATGACAAAACATAAATCATTTTAATACAGCTAATACCAACTCCGACAATAAGTACTATAACTGATATATATATACATATATATATATATATATATATACATATTGTATATACATACACACATATATACACAAACACACACACACACACATACACACATATATGGGGGGGGGCTATGGCAGGTAGGTAGCACTCTCTCTTTGGTTAGTAGGTTGCGATAGGTAGATTTCTTGGCTTGTTTGGTTGTACTTTTTTTTGTCTGTTGGGTAGAGTGATGTCTGCGTGGGTGAAGAGAGTTTCTTGATTGGGTGGGGTTTCTTCTGTGCTCAGGTGGGGATTTGCCTGCAGAATCTTTAGCTGGTTGCTCTGGGTGGTGGAGTGTTGGGTGAGATCCTCCATCACTCTGCGCAGGGCTAACCTCAGGGCCTGGTTGTCTTCCTCCAACTCCTTCATGGCCTGGTACAGCTCGTGGATTTCAGCCTTCTGTTGTAGGACCGTACTGCTTGGCTCACACACTGCTGGAGGTTGTTTCTCACTGCTGTTGTGAAGACAGGTCAACGTCTTTTCTTTGAAGTCAACAAACTCCCTCTCTAGGATGGAGCGTCCCTCTCTCAGTACTTTCACACTGGTGAAGAGTTTGGGACTGCAGTGAGGAGAGGAGGTCAATTGACTGCTGCTGGGGATGGCTCGTGTCTCTGAGGTGTCTGGCTGTTTTCTGTTTCCTTTCTTCTTTTCTGCTGCACTTTTCATAGACTGGAAAAATTGTCCAGGCTTGATCATGATTGTGCCATTGTGATAAATATTGATGATGAGGGTGGGACAGGTGGGGTCTTCCTTTGCTGAGTCCATTCTTCTTAAAATGGGTGAAGATTTCACAGAAGGCTGCATTCCAGGCAGGAGGGTGATGGGTGAAGAAAAGCAGCTTTTGCTTTTGACCCTACAGTTTCCTTTCATAGTAAAATCTGCAATGATCTGCTCAGGTGAGACCTGGAGGGGTTTTGTTTTGAAGGACTTCTTATATTTAAGGTAAGTCACATGGTCAGGATACTGGATCTCGTATCTGTTATTGTCTGGTGGCAAAAGCGTCAGATCTGAATCTTTTACCGGCAACGTTAGACGGCTGATAGTAGAGCCGTCCTCTATCCAATCACTCGGACCGATGTAGTTGACGTTACCGGTTGATCCTTGTAACATTGATTAATGTTCAGTGTTTTGTGTTTTCTTGTATGTTTTCGGTCATAATGTTAACATTACTTGTAACGTTATTACAAGCTAGCAAACGTTAGAGTTCCGTTGGAGCTTTTGTTGGTGCTGTCAGTTGTCTTCTTTGTGTTCATATTTCAGGAAATAATGAACGGATTTTATCGATGTTGGTCTCAAAACTATCCTCTCCGTTTTATGTTCTTTGTGTCACGAGTTCAAATTGTAAAATGAACATTTCACCGTGAAAGCACAGTAAAAGTCGAAAGTATCTCAAGAGCTTTTCATTTTGTTAACAGTTTCTCTCTCTCTCTCTCTCTCTCTCTCTCTCTCTCTCTCTCTCTCTCTCTCTCTCTCTCTCTCTCTCTCTCTCTCAAAATATGGTCCAGGTCCCATCTGCTGAATGAATTGAAGGATGTAACGGTACAATAGTTACCGGTACAATTACATTAAGAGTGACACTATGAAATTTAGTTTTCAGTGACACATTCTACGGGGACTGGTGTTGTTTTTAAAAGGCTACTATAGAGATAGGTTGTTATATTAACAGCAAAAAATAGAGAACTTCGGATAGCTTACTAGGTTAGATAGTTCTTGTATATCATTCATTTACTCTAGCTAGACTATTGTTTACCATGGCCAACTAAAATCCCCCTTTATCTTTACCTCATGTAAACATAGCTAAAGTTAAGCAAGTAAAAGTTATTACAATTGTACTCTATCACTCACTGCGCGTGCAGTAGCAAGACCAGACCACAGATTTACGGCAAGATGAATCCTGCAGCTACTTGCAACGCAGTTTACACCAATGAGACGAGACAAGCCTGTGTATCATCTTCATAGCCATCCACTTTTTGTACTTCTGTCTAACTTTTGACTTTCCAGCTTTTTGTAGCTAGGTAGATTATTTTGTTGTGTCTAAATACGAATGTAAATATAAATAAAACATATTATAATTTGGGGGAGGTCAGGAACATTTTGGGGTAACTTCAGCACCACTAAAATAGCCCTAAGAGGGTGAGGGTATTCTCCCCTAAAAAATGTTGTGTGTTGAAAAATTAATTTCCTGCATTATGGTGAATTTTTATAGCCTGGATGCCAGCTGAACTTTGCCCCGCCCACAACATTCCAGAATGACCACATCAGGGTAGAATTTTCATGCAACAATTAATGTCTCTATTTATGGGGGCTCATGATAATAGAGGGTGAAGAGATCCTCCATAGACACATAATTGGCCGCTGGGCGCAAAAAATGCGGCCGTCATCTTGGACCGGTCATACTTGTTGCTTAGTAGCAGAAGATACAAGATGCCAGAGCACTGTGCAGCATATTCCTGCTCAAATCGGTGGACCATTGAAAACAGGGTTCGGGGGATTAACATTGCCGTACTATTGGTTGTATTTTGTGAATAGAATAT
>NW_022605616.1:181216-183507 GCF_008692095.1 Etheostoma spectabile | reverse complement strand
TGAGAAGGAGCAAGGATCTTTGATATTACTGTACTGAAATCGTAGCCAGCTACTTAGCTAGCAAGGCAATGTTTACTGCATCGGCACCCAGTGTTATGTCCCTACTGGTTTCCAGTCTTTGGTGTCACCAGATTTGTCACACAATCACAAATATATTCCTGCCCATCGTTTCCTAGATCTACTGCCATAAAAAATGCTTGTCTAAGTAAGCACCACATCACAGCCACCTACAAAAAAATAAGCTGTAAAAACAATATAATCATTCAAGTTGGGTCAATCTGGTTTCAATCTTTTGGCAATAAATAAAATAACTTGTATACCCAAGCCCGCAGCTCTACACAGTCAGTCGATGCTACCGTAGTTCTACATGAAGACGCTTCCAGTATTTTTTATTATTTAATGACCTTATTCATCTTTAGTGATATGAGTTTCTCTCTGGGTTTAACCAAGTCCGCCTCCTTGTGGACAAAATATATCACCAGCATATTACAACATGAGAAACATCACATTTGTAGCCTTAAACATTACAAGCCACTTTCAAAAACGCATTCAAAACGAATCAGTAGCCTAGGCCAGTGATTCCCGAAGTGGGGGTCGGGACCCACAGGAGGGTCGCAAGCCAGAGAGGGGGGGTCGCAAGTTGATTTCCAGAAATAAAATAAAAATGTAAAAAAGCGATTCGAAATAGCACGTTAGCCATGATTTTAACACAAGATAAAACTAGTGGCTGAATTTAAATGAAAACCAAGCAAATAAATAAAAGGGAACATCTCTTTTGATTTTCACGCCTAAAGAGTATGCGTGGTTGCGCGTAATGTTTATGTACGTTTATAGTGGGGGGGTTGCAAGTCACTTGCAGCGTTACTGTGGGGGTCGTGGGCTGAAAGTTTTGGGAACCCCTGGCCTAGGCTACAATTGCAAGAAAGCAGAAAAAGAAAAGTTGATCTGTATATCCATTAAGCACCTCATAGTGATTGCTAACATCAAAGTAACATTCTGTTTTGGGTTAATCTGAAACAATAATAGGCAATTAATTGTGAAGAAAGGTTCTAAGAAACGTGAAGGAAGAAAATGAGCTTGACCGCCTTTTAAAATGTTTTTGTGCAGACTCTCCCGAATCTTGTGTTTTCATGTTAAAGGTTTCCAAAGGACAAAGATGCAAGGAAGAAGTAGGAAGTGGCTTTGAGGAGAGAAGGATTTACTGCAATTGTTTCCTCAGTGTTTTGCTGTCAACATTTTAAGAAGGCTGATTTTAATAGGACGGGTCAGATTGTCCAACTCCGAGATGGTGTTATTCCTCCGTCTTCAGCTTCCCGGTTCACCTCCAAAGAGTAGCCTAGGTGTATCATCACAAGGCTATTAGCGTTTCATTCATAAATGTTCATAAATATTAATACATTACTAATGCATTACATAAAAGAGGTGTATCTGTCCAAATACTTGTGTAATAACAGCTGCGACAACTAGTCATTTAATCAAATATATCAAAAGTCGCAACAGGTATGCAACATTTAGTTTATTTTGTGGAGCTGTCCTGTTAATTTTATTTATATATTTCATACTGCACAACCAGTGGAACACTTCCTGTTCTGTAGACATAATCCTTATTTATTTATTCATGTGGGACCAGTCAGTTTGACTGTCAGTTGAAATAAACCTTTAATAAACCTTTTGTTATGAATCCATTTTGTAATTTTACATATTTTAAAAATATCAGAATTCATATCGATATTGCAGTATCTGTAATTGATATTGCAATATCACATTTTGTCAATATTGTGAAACCCTGGTGTGTGTGTGTGTGTGTGTGTGTGTGTGTCTGTGGTGTGCTGTGTGTGTTGGGAGTGGGGCTGCTAAATGTCAAGGGCTGAGAGGAGATGGATGCTGAACAACGTGGTAGTACAGTGTGTGTGTGTGTGTGTGTGTGTGTGTGTGTGTGTGTGTGTGTGTGTGTTGATGAGTGTGAGACAGAGAGAGAGACAAATATAAAAAGCTTCAAGTAGACTCTAATAATATGATCATATTGTTTCTTTACCTATTAAAATACCTGACTTTACTGCCACTATCTGTTTCTGCTTCTCTGTCGTATTTATAGTGTGTGATTTGCAAAATACCAATCATAGCCTACATCACATTAAAAAAACTACCTCTGTCCCTGTTCTGGTTAGTCAAATTGGAAATGTTTTTCTCCATTTTCGGGAATTATGTTTGCACTTTTGATCTCTGGTGACTTTATATCACATCAGAATATTCTATTACTGTTAAGCCCACTATGAATATTAAAATACGCC
>NW_022605616.1:180054-181206 GCF_008692095.1 Etheostoma spectabile | reverse complement strand
TGTGTCCTGTATCATAGCTACATGTATGACCTTTGCAGCAAAAAAACCCGTGTGAAAATCAGTTTGGTATTCAGTGAGGGTGATTAATCAAATGTGCTGACAGCTCATTGCACCTACCAAACACATTACACTGAATGGAGCGGGTGACCGGTCCAAGATGGGGGCCCCACGGCCTGTCAGCACCAGTAGGCAGTAGCGGTCGATGCGGCGTCTACTCTTTCTATGTCTATGAGATCCTCCCCCAGAAAATTTTGAGTTTACAAAAAACAATTTAAGACACCATTTACACCACACATTGATATACTGTACATTCATACACTATTGGCCGAGGCTGCCATACAAGGTGCCATACAAGGTGCCATTCACGCACATTCACATCGATGGCCGCCATGTAGGGGGCCAGGAATTAAGCTGAAGAATGGACCTTTTGATTGGGAGACAACCGCTCTACCTCCTTAGCCACAGCAGCTCAAAAGTGCGACAACTATGTCCCCCCCTCCATCTTTGTAACTTTCACACAGGCAGCGAGTTGGCTTAAAGGCACAACAATCCCGTCTTGAACAGGCTGTGTGAAAGGAGCTGTAGTAGTCCCATATCTCTGTAATTCCTTTTGTAAGAACAATGTTAACACCAATAGAAATTATGAAAGCTTCATACAGTAACTGTGGACCTAATTTGGTGTTTATTTTTTCAATATATTGCACAGGACAGCCAACTGACACCTTCCATCTGGAAAGGACACCTGGACGAAAGGAAGCAGGGTTGTAGGTTAAAGCAGGCAGATTTGTTTGAATAAATGAACGTATTTACTGTCAGGCCAATCTGTCTAGATGACACACCTCGTCCCGTCACACTGTGACTCTGGCAGAATGCATAATGGATTGCAACAAAAATGAGCCAAAGCACAGTAGGAGGACAATCTGTGAGCAACACTCATTTCAAAATACACTTCCACTAGCTGATGACCAGCTTCCAGGCGCTCTGACATAAATTTTGTTTGGTCTTGTTTTGATGCATCTTAAGATTCCCAGGCAGCACGTGAAGTATAAGGATCGGTGTTGCAGGTGGTGGGAGGTGAATCAATGTGACTAGGCCTTCTTCAACCTTAGCAGTCACACACACAAAGACACACAGACACACAGACACACACAC
>NW_022605616.1:178742-180044 GCF_008692095.1 Etheostoma spectabile | reverse complement strand
ACACACACACACACACACACACACATAATCTCAACAGAAGCACCAATAATGTATAACCACATGCTTTCAGTTGCTAAAAGGAGAGTGTGATGCTATATGGAGAAGTCTGCTTAATGCATTTTGAATAGTGACATTACACATGCATATACCTATAATAGTATGTGTCCATTGTTAGCGTCATCTCCCCACCGCTTCCCATTCATTGTCTGTGAGAAGCCGTACAATGCATTCTGGTATAGCGGGGACTCAACACGTCAACATACAGGGAAGAACACAATAACAGTAAACCCTGAAAAAGGACATTGTAATGCCATTCAGTATAACTAACTGTGAAATAAATGAGAGCTTTGTGAAATTAATTGTGCAGGTTTACTTTGGACAGGTACATTCATTCATTCATTCATTCAGTAGTTTCTGCACATTGTCTGTTGTTTGCCGTTTGCCTGTTGTTGTTTTTACTGTAGAAAACTGCTGCTGGGGAATTCAAGGGAATCCCCACTGTGGGATGAATAAAGTATTATCTAATCTAATGAGGTGTTGAGTTAAATAAGCAACCTAGTCACCGCAGCCAAATATTCACTTAAAATAAGTTTAATGAAAATGACTTTTGGTTCCCATGGTTTCACAACGGTTTATCGTTTTGTGGCCATGTCCCGTTGGTCCAACGGCAGCAGAGCGGTGCATTCGGCATTTTAAAATTAACAATTAACTAGCTAGCCTAATTTAATAGCATCACATACAGCTAAAGTGAAAGGTACGCAGATATAGTTAGCTATAGCCTTAGCCACGTTTTGTAGGAAAATACTCCTTTCGGAGTGAATTTTGATCAGATATTTATAACGTACCTAAAGTTAGATTAAATTTATCCGAGGCTAACGTCAATGTTGCGGCAGTTAACTATTAAATGAACGTTTATGATAGCTAGTTCTACGTAGTTAACACGCCAGTTAATGTTGAAAAACGTGGTGAGTTAATTAAACTGCCTGTCCTGAGTATTTGATGAATTCATCGGCTTTTATTGATTAAGAAGAATTCATAATGCAGTAACATTAATCAATAATTTAATGATGACCGCTAACGTTTCTCCGAACTAACGTAGCTAGGTAACTTTAGAGGTAATTGATTGTTTATGTCAGTTAGCTAGCTAGCTAACGTTAATGCACAACGCATGTCATGGATGTTCATGAACCGCCGAAGTCTTTCAATTCTGAGGGGTATGGTCACTTGCCAAATAACCTATTTTAAGACAATATATTTATTTATTTATTTTGGGGGTGGTAGTAGCTCAGTCCATAGGGAGTT
>NW_022605616.1:178644-178732 GCF_008692095.1 Etheostoma spectabile | reverse complement strand
CCGGAGGGTTACTGGTTCAAGTCCCCGTACGGATCAAAGTGTGGTGGTGGACTGTTAGCTGGAGAGGTGCCAGTTCACCTCCTGGGCA
>NW_022605616.1:176790-178634 GCF_008692095.1 Etheostoma spectabile | reverse complement strand
GGTGCTCTTGAGCAAGGCACCGAGCCCCCAACTGCTCGGGACGCCTTTCCATGTGCAGCCCCCTCACTCTGACATCTCTCAATTAGTGCATGTGTAGGTCCTGAGCATGTGTGTGTAATTCAGGCCTATGTGTAATGTGTGTAATAACAACAGAGTGAAAAGTGTAGTTTCCCCTTGTGGGATTAATAAAGTATAATATATAAAAAAAAGTAAATAATTTTAATGCGTTTTACAATCTAGGGTTTGTAATTTACCTTACAGTCAGAAAGACAATTTTGTCAGACATTGACTTATCTATATATTAATTCAAGGTTCTTCATTGGCCACATGCACAACAGTAACAGAAGTAGCGTTAGTTGCTGGCCATGAAAATATCAGGCCCCACCAACAATGTTTAAAGTCACTTCTTCCTTAGAATGTTAACTTAGATGGTAACTACAGTATGTTAACATCTTAACCTCATCATAATGTTGAGGATTACGGACACATGTTTTTTATGATGATACACAAGGTATGTCTCAGTATATTCTAGGAAATGGTCTAAATGTTCAGTCATATTATATAAATTACCTTATTTATCCCCCCTGTCAGACCAGATCTGCACCCTAGGCCGACCCCTGAGTCTGTGTTCTTTGCCAGGCCTCTGTCAATGTGGCCAACCACCGAATGCACTTCAGCTGCTCATTGCAGGAGCTGCGCTCCCTCATGGAGCAAAGAGAAGAATAGGCAGTGACAAGGATCAAGGAGACATACGGAGATGTTAACGCACCGTGTGCCAGACTGAGAACATCACCTGTTAAAGGTAAATATATTCTCCACAGTATTTCTGAAGCCAAACTACATATTTTACATGCACATAAATACATTTGGCTACATACATTTGCAAGTTTACTATGATGTGTGCATAAAGAAGAGAGCAACCATTCGATTTTTCAGAGGACAATAAGACATGCATGAATTCAGATGGAGAGTGCATTTTAGGAGCATCCCTTTCCCATTGCGGTACATGACGTGGCCTGTTTAGCTTATTACACATAAATACTAAAAACAATTCTACATTTTCATGGTAGTTAAAATTGTAATCTTGTGTAGGTTTTACCCCATCAAAAAGGTGTGAGCCTAAAATATTTTTTAATGATCAAAAATTTTGAAAACACTTATGACATTTACTTGGATCAAAAGATGTTACATTAAACATAAACTCAGGAAAATGGTGTACGCCAGGATCATAGGAGGACTTGTCTCTGATGTTGCCTTTTTGTCTCCTGAGACAGGTTTAAATGGAACATCGGAGGACATCGTCAAAAGTAGAGAAGAGTCTGGCCAGAACCACATCCCTCCACAAAAACCAAAGACATTTGTGGAGCTAGTGTGGGAGGCACTGCAGGATGTCACCCTGATCCTCCTGAGGCTGGCAGCCATCTTTTCACTGGCCCTGTCGTTCTACCACCCACCCATGCAAATACGACAGAGTAAGTTTTTATTTTTAACAGTCAGATCAACGGATGGTCACAATGTGTTCCCTCTTTTCTGTTGTTTTCAGTCACTGAGGTGGTCTGGGGTCCCATTTTCTCTAGTTAATTTAATCTGATCTAAGGCAATCAGATCACAAGTGGACAGCTCTAAGCATAGGTGAAAATACTCTCAGGGCGTCAGTATTCTCAGGACATCACTAAAAGCACATTCTGATGTGGTCTGAGCCAAATTTGTCTACATTCTTATAGCGGTGAGAATGGGTCAACATTTAAAACGCCTCCTCAACTGCGAGCCAAACTTCATACTCATTTAAAGTGTTCAGAATCAGAATCAGAATCAGAAATACTTTATTGATCCCCAAAGGGAAA
>NW_022605616.1:175434-176780 GCF_008692095.1 Etheostoma spectabile | reverse complement strand
CAGTTGCACAAATAGTAGAAATATAAATAAAGAAATAAAGAAATATAAGGAATGTGGATATTTACATAGTTAAAGGAATATTATGAGACAGTATTTACATAAATAACATAAATAACATAAATAACATAATATTTCTCATGTCACAGAAACCACTGAGTGAAGCTGTGTTTTTTGGATGTTATTATCTTGCTGTATTTTTCTGTTGCTTCATGCTCTTTTATCCCCAGCTGTCTGGAGCTATGTGCATTCTGCAGTTTTTGAGTGTGTAAAGAAGCAGGGGAACACATGTTCAAAAAGATAAAACTCCAGCCTTCGCTGTCTCTGTTCAGACTGAGGCAAAGCGTCTGGTGGCGTGGAGGATGGAGGTGAGGCAGCGGCTGGATGGATCGACAGTATTGCCATCCTGCTGTTGGTGGTCTGCGTGGTCCTAGAGACAGCCTTTAACGACTGGAGCAAAGAGAAGCAGTTCCGCGGCCTCCAGAGACGCATCGAGCATGACCAGAAGTTCTCTGTTGTCCGAGGGGGGCAGGTGATCCAGATCAATGTGTCCGAGATTGTCGTTGGAGATATTGCGCAAGCCAAATACGGTGAGAGAACAAAAAGCATGCACTTAGCTATAGCAGAGCTCCCATTGGTTGAGAGTGATTATTAGAGCTGGATATTAAATATTCATACTTTTTTGGTACTGACGGTAAATCATCCGTAGCACAGAAGATAACAAATATTTTGCACGCCACAATCTTGTTGACTTATTCTTTGGTCATTCCAGTTTTTACAACTTTGACATCTTTTGCTCAGTGAAAAAAAGTAACTGTTGACCAACTCAACAGTAGTTGCCTAGAATGCATGTATTCATGGTGGGAGGAAACCAGAGCACAGAAGAAAAAATCATGCGAACACAGTGAGAACAGGAGAAGAACATGCAAATACCACATTGAAAGGCTCTGCCCGGACTATTTCCAGGTTTAATCAGCTGTTAGTTTTGGTAGAGTTGCAGTCTACAATATTTATGAGTTTGGTAGTGTGCGTGCATATTTGTCTGCAACTTTTTGTGCACATTTTTTGTGGCATTGTGTCATCAATCTGGTGAACTTTGACATGGGGCTGAACGATATTGTGTTTTAGCATCGACATCACGATGTGTGCATGCGCAATAGTCAGATTGCAGGATGTTGCGTTGTTGACGCTCCTTTTTTGCTAGTTTTGATGGGTAGTCAGTGAAGCTACAGTAGCCAGTGTTTTTGTTTGCTGCAAATACGAACTAAATCACCTGATTAATGCAACATAATCACAACATCTCCCGAACATTTTTCCCCCGCAGAAAGCTGCTACCAGCCAAGCTAAAG
>NW_022605616.1:173692-175424 GCF_008692095.1 Etheostoma spectabile | reverse complement strand
ATAGTTAGCCTAAAGAAACAAGGCGTCCATCCGTCCCATCTAACGTTAGGTTCGGAGCTGCGACACTGGAAATGTAACACTAATCAGAAGTCTGTGTCTGATCTAACGTCATTTCTACTGAGTTGATTGTTCTTCTTAGTGTGCATAACATGCAGCTCTGATCAATTTATCAAACTAACGAGCTGGCCCCGCTGGTCGACCACAACCTGAAATTTAGAGGAAGCAACATGCAGTCACTGTCATTCACGTTAGCCTGGATTGATTATTATATGAATACAATGGTGTCATGCTAGTCAACCAGCGTATTTCTACCTAATTTCCCTCTCCAAAATTACTTCAGAAGAGTAACGTTAGTCACAGCTTACTTGCTTTGTGAATGGTTCACATTAGAAAAGATCCACAGTCCCCGCAGTAGTCAAGAATGATTTATTATTTCAAATAGAGCTATATATGTCATCCTTTAAAAATTACTTTTTCTTTTTTCATATTGCAATATATGTCGCAGGGAAAAAATTCTATATTCTATATTCTCTAAGATCTATCAGACAACCTTGTGTTTTTAGAAATTTAGCTTTTTCAAGGTACATACAGTATGTGCGGGAATTTACAGTATGATGTGGGGCCTAATTTTCTATCAATTCTCCAAATTGTTACAGAACAAATGCTTGATTTTAGTCTGTATAGTCTGATTTGCCTTTCGTTGAATTTAAGTCATTGTGTTTTTTTTATCCAGTTAATTCAATTAATCTTGTTTCAATATATGTATTTTGTATATGCTCTGTGTTCACACCTTTTTTGAAAAGTGGATATAGTCATGTGTATCCTGGGCTATTTCAATGCAGTTAGCGTAAAGGTGAAAAGAATGTAATGCAATCAATGTAGTCGAAGAAAATTCAGGTAACCTTCAAATGGTACTAGTTATTTATGTAAAGCACCCAATTCAATGTGTCATGCTGTTGAGATTGCAATTAGGTTACACTGCCACCACAAAATAAAGGAAGTGAACATAATGTAATTTATGGTCCTCAAAGAATTTAAACAATCAAAACTGAACAGCAATGACTCTTGTCTTTTGGACAGAGCCCACTGCCAGCAGATCATTAGGACTGTTGTTACAGTACACCTGTGTGTGTTGGTTTTCCAGGTGACTTCCTCCCTGCTGATAGCATCCTAATTCAGGCCAATGATTTGAAGATTGATGAGAGCTCTCTGACTGGAGAGTTGGATCATGTCAAGAAGAGTGTCAACAAAGACCCCATGTTGCGGTCAGGTGCTTCAACTGTTCTCCATTCACATCAAGTTACACCCCATTTCAGTGTGACTTTAGCTGTTACTGTCAGCTCTTAGCAGTCAGTTTCTGCTGTTTCATTTTCAACTTAAATCTGTTCCTCTCTCTGGCTTTCACACTTACAGATGGAACATTAAACCACTCCCTACACTGAAATAATACAATTTTGAACCACCTAAAATACTGAAAAAATGTCATTATTTTATTATTATATTTAATATTATTAACAATGTTAACTTAGTGTGTTGACCGGCGTATGACCGGGTCCCCCGGGAGAAATTGTTGGAGGTGCTGCGGGAGTATGGGGTGAGGGGGTCCCTTCTCAGGGCCATCCATTCTCTGTATGACCAAAGCGAGAGCTGTGTCCGGGTTCTCGGCAATAAGTTGGACTCGTTCCAGGTGAGGGTTGGCCTCCGGCAGGGCTGCGTTTTGTCACCAATCCTG
>NW_022605616.1:171602-173682 GCF_008692095.1 Etheostoma spectabile | reverse complement strand
TTATGGACAGGATATCGAGGCGTAGTCCGGGCGGGGAGGGGTTGCAGTTTGGTGGGCTCGGGATCTCATCGCTGCTTTTCGCGGATGATGTGGTCCTGATGGCATCATCGGTCTGTGACCTTCAGCACTCACTGGATCGGTTCGCAGCCGAGTGTGAAGCGGCTGGGATGAGGATCAGCACCTCTAAATCTGAGGCCATGGTTCTCAGCAGGAAACTGATGGAATGCTTTCTTCGGGTGGGGAGTGAGTCCTTACCCCAAGTGAAGGAGTTTAAATACCTTGGGGTCTTGTTCGCGAGTGAGGGGACCATGGAGCGTGAGATAAGTCGGAGAATCGGAGCAGCCGGTGCGGTATTTCATTCTGTGTATCGCACCGTTGTGACGAAAAGAGAGCTGAGCCAGAAGGCAAAGCTCTCGATCTACCGGGCAATTTTCGTTCCTACCCTCATCTATGGTCATGAAGGCTGGTCATGACTGAAAGAACGAGATCCAGGGTACAAGCGGCCGAAAGGGTTCCTCAGGAGGGTGGCTGGGGTCTCCCTTAGAGATAGGTGAGAAGCTCAGTCATCCGAGAGGAGCTCGGAGTAGAGCGCCTGCTCTTTCGGTCGAAAGGAGCCAGTTGAGGTGGTTCGGGCATCTGGTAAGGATCTCCTGGGGCCTCCCTAAGGAGGTGTCCAGGCACGTCCAGCTGGGAGGAGGCCTCGGGGAAGACCCAGGACAGGTGGAGAGATTCTCCAACCTGGCCTGGGAACGCCTCGGGATCCCCCAGTCGGAGCTGGTTGATGTGGCTCGGGAAAGGGAAGTTTGGGGTCCCCTACTGGAGCTGCTGCCCCCGCGACCCGATACCGCATAAAGCGGATGAAGATGGATGGATGAACTTAGTGTGTTATGGCCATGATTATTTTAGTGTGAGCCACCACAGTAACAGTGAGTGATGGTTTAAAAATAGATAATTTTAGGGGGCCTCCTATTAGACCAGAACTCTTAATGCATAGTTTTCTTTCCGGTTTGTGCAGAAATGCACACATTCCTGCAAAGGATGCATGGACTCGGTGTTTGCCTCCCAGAATACAGCATCGACAATCAGCTCACCAATGTAGTGTTAAAGCCAAAAGATGGTGACAATTCGAAAACAATGTGCATGCTGTACAAAGTGACATACAGCCACTATAAAAAGTTTTAACTAAGATTTGTCCCTTTTATTGCTTTCTTTTTACAATGGCCTTCCTGTGTGCTTGCAATAAAGCTGTCCACAGCTCCCACTGTGGTAAAATCCCCTTTCTCTCTCTCTCTCTCTCTCTCTCTCTCTCTCTCAGGCACCCATGTCATGGAGGGCTCTGGCAAGTTTTTAGTCACTGCTGTAGGTGTGAACTCGCAGACGGGAATCATATTTACACTGCTTGCTGCTGGTGAAGATAAGAAAAATGACAAAAAAAGTAAGTTCGGTTTGTATGTCTCACAGAGAAGGAGGAGTTTCGTGCTTCCTAAATGTGAGAATTTGATGCTTTTCATTGTCATACACGATAACAAACTTAATAGCTTTGGATTTTGGGACTGTTGGTTAGATACAACATAGCCTACCACTTGGGCTTTGGGAAATTACACGGGCCGTTATCACTATCCTCTGACATTTTATTGACAAAACTATCAATCAATTAATTGAGAAAATAATGAGCAGATGGTTGAGGGAGTGTGAAACGTAATGGCCACGAAGACGGAACCTCTCTTGAGGATGACCCAGGGACTTGAGGTCGGGAGACTTCTGCTGCTCAGCACAACCTTGTGACTGGGACTCAGATTCCTTCTTGTCTGTGAATGGTAAATAGTTAGTGAATGGTTAACAAGGGTTGGCTATTAATTAGCATTGCTAGCTGCAAGTATCAATTTCATTGACAGCCGTTAACATCGATTGATAAAAGCTGACTATTGTAAACGACTACATTATTTGAATACTGGCTTTAATTTGAGAATTAATGCTGTACATACCATTAGCGTTGGGAAAGTTACTTCCAAAATGCAATACATTATATATTACTGGTTACTGTCATTTGGGAATAATTAGTTATATTACAATATTACTG
>NW_022605616.1:170096-171592 GCF_008692095.1 Etheostoma spectabile | reverse complement strand
GTAATGTGTTACACTACTTTTGCATCACTATTAAGTTACTTTCACAAAAATGACAGCGTAAGTATGACTTGACAGGCAGCTTAAGAATTTCATCACCAGATCAATAAAGTCTTTGCTTTATCCACTTTAAGAAATCGTAGTTTGTTCATAATATTTAGTTTAATTAATGTGAACATGCAAATTAGCTAAAGCTATTACAAAAATAATGAAGTAAAACGTACATTAGGCCTACTAGACTTTGAATTGTGGTGAAGTAGAAGTATAAAGTTGGAGGAAATGAAAATTCTCAATTAAAAGTACTGTACCTTACAATTACTTCCCACAATTGATAAAATGTAATGATATTACTTGTAGCAAGCCTAAACATTAATTCCTGACATGTTGATATCTGTCAGCAGCACGGACACACTGCCGCTACCGGACACAGATGTTTTCTGTACGGTCTCTGGTTCTGGCTCTGACCATGGGAACAGTAACGGGACAGCAGCTTGCTTAAACGCAATGTAAATAACTCTGTCTAATCTGTCTTGCAAATGTATCTGTCTCTGCAGTCATCCCAGACATCGAATTCCAGCAACAGGAAATAATACTCGCAGACTTTTCTGTCAAAACGTTTTGCGGTGTTGGTAAATTGTTAAAAAAACAAAACACCACTAATCGTCAGGTTAAATGCGTTATAACTCGCGTTACTGAGATTGTAACGGGTATAATATTACCAAAATGTAATTTGTAATGCGTTATACTACTACTACAGCAGAAAGGAAAACATTACTGTAAATGCGTTATAAATACTTTTATAATGTGTTACTCCCAACACTGCATACCATACATTGCATGGTAGACCCTAATAGAATTGGTTTTGACCTGACACCAGCAGGTTTGATGGTTTTTGTACAAATATCTGAATATTTTAATGTTTTCTGTAGAAAAAACCCAGGTTTCACCCATGGTAGAGGTAGAGATGCAGTCGCTTAAAGAAAGAACCAGAGGAGAAGAAAACCCTATCAAAGAAGGAGAAGTCTGTTCTCCAGGGGAAGCTGAGCAAAATGGCTATGCAGATTGGCAAAGCAGGTGTTAACAAAGAATCACATGAAAGATAAATAGAGTGTGAATATCACAGTGATAGATAGTGATAGCGTAGATATCAACACCACCTCCCTGCTGGATAGAGTCAACATGTTACTTTGCTCTTCCACAATGAAACAATCCACGGAACGTTTATTGTAAATAGATGAAACCGCCACATGTGGTGGACATGAGTGATTGATTGAACTTTATTGGAAATCTTTTTCATAATAACAAAGTCTGTTACATTCAAGCCACATTCAGATGAGGAGAATTCCGGTCAAGTTTAACACGTAGCTCTGTTATTTGTAATTTTAGAGTGCTGTCAGTAGAGAGAAAAATGAAATCAATCAGTGCTGAGTTATCCTCCTGCTAGAGTTAGCAGCCAACAGGCTTAACCAGGGCTTGTCCTGTTTAAGCCTGTTGGGTGC
>NW_022605616.1:163250-170086 GCF_008692095.1 Etheostoma spectabile | reverse complement strand
AGGAGGATAACACGGTGTAGACAGCATATATTGTTTTAATTTTTCTTGCTTCTGACAGCACATTTACAGATAACAGCTTTGTATTGTAATTGAGAAACTTGAGTGAAGATAATTAACTCTGAAGAGCCCCTCATGTTTTTTTAAGCCTCCATGTCCTCCTTTGCTACTAGCATCTGCTCGGAGGAGGGTTGGGGGTGGTGCATGATTACGGAAAACTTGCAATATGTAGATGCGCCGAATGTTGTCATTACCGTATTTTCCAACTATAATTTTCAGGACCAGCCAAACTGTGAAACAAAGTGCAACTTATTGTCCGGAATATACGGTACTTAGAATTCCTCAATGGGGAGACAGAAAATACGCACTATGACTTTAACTCAAAACAGCAAACATACTGTACTGTTATTCACCTCATCCTGTTAATAGTTAACTGTTAACCGACAATCAGTAGGGAGACATGTAACGGAGTGGAGATGAGTGGTACCCTGTGGGGTCTTCTGCTGTTGTAGCCCATCCGCCTCAAGGTTGTGCGTGTTGTGGCTTCACAAATGCTTTGCTGCATACCTCGGTTGTAACGAGTGGTTATTTCAGTCAAAGTTGCTCTTCTATCAGCTTGAACCAGTCGGCCCATTCTCCTCTGACCTCTAGCATCAACAAGGCATTTTCACCCACAGGACGGCCGCATACTGGATGTTTTTCTCTTTTCACACCATTCTTTGTGCGTGAAAATCCCAGTAACTGAGCAGATGGTGAAATACTCAGACCGGCCGGTCTGGCACCAACAACCATGCCACGCTCAAAATGGCTTAAATCACCTTTCTTTCCCATTCTGACATTCAGTTTGGAGTTCAGGAGATTGTCTTGACCAGGACCACACCCCTAAATGCATTGAAGCAACTGCCATGTGATTGGTTGATTAGATAATTGCATTAATGAGAATTTGAACAGGTGTTCCTAATAATTCTTTGGGTGAGTGTATATCTCAAGATCATTTAGAGTCTCTTCCATCAAACTGCCAACAACCACAATTTGGGGAGAGGAATTTATATTCTCCATCATTACATAGCTGGTGTGATCCGCTTAGGGAAGAGAGAAGTGGTAAGGAGAAGCAGTTTATCCAGGGTAAGTAGTCTTTTTGTCGTGTAGATGTACAGTTGTTTCATTGTTTCATTATTAGCGAATAAAAAATGTTTGTGTGACTGTGTGTACAATATGAAGAAGCAGATTTACAATTTAGTAAATAAAAAAGAAGCAGATGTTTTAGATGTGTTACAGACAAACCTCGACAACTATGAAGCAATAGAGTCTTTTGTGAACGCACACAATGTACACTGGAAGTTTCTGGTTAGTAGTGATTCCGTTTGTATTTTTATGAATACTTTCATGGGGTTGGGAATCATTTGTGAATAATACTTTTTGTGGTTCTTGTGTTTTCAGTACATAACTACAGCAATAAGCAGGGTGTATTTGGTTGATCTAGTACGCAGCTCCACAGAGCTGACAGACTCTAACCATGCTGCAAAAAGATTGAAGTAGGCCATTTTTTTCCTAAGTAGCTTTAATATATTTATTATAATTTTTTGTCACAATCTTAGTCATGGTAGTAAAAGGAACATTAGTTCAGAAGCAATAGTCAGTAACAGACTGACAGTAATTGGCCGATGGTCATAAAACAAGGAAACAGGCTGGACAGCAGAATTGGTAAAAAAAAAAAAAGGTTGGTTATACGAGTGCAGTTACATGTAAAGGGGACCGGACTGTGAATTTGGAACAGGTGTGGGGATTTGGTGACAGAAATGCTCATGAAAGTTTGATGTCCAGAAAATATGGTGTACGGGCCAATTCCCTCACTAGTATATTTTTATTGCATATGTGTCCCTCTAACCTTTGGATGAAGACATCCAATGAATACAATAGGAAACACATTGTTACTAAACATATGTCCTTCCGTCTCAGGCACATCAAAAGTGTCCCATCAGTTCCTGATGAGAGAAGAATAGCTGGATTTCTTGTACAATCAGAATAAGAACTGGCACTTGTTAATTTTTAGCATTTATTTTGTCATGGATTGAAATAGTTGTTGGACCCTGAAACCAATAAGACCTGATTATCTTAGCAGGGTCTGAAACGCTTAGATGGTTCAGACATTGTTGTGGTAAGGCTTGACATGGAAATAGAGTCCTGCTCTTTAAAACACAATTTTATTTACATTATTTAAAATATTAAGAGTGTCATTGTTTCATTTTGTGAGTATGACAAGGATCTCACTGTATCATTTGTGAAGGCCTTGACAGTGACTTGATGCCAACCTCAGGGAATATGTCAAGCAAACAGCCAAACATTTAATTTAGCGTGTGATAGGGACTTTGTAAGAATGCAGTGACGACAAGTCACAAGTGCAGTGATGGCAGGACACTGAAGATTATTTCGAGAACTTTATTTAAAAAATAAATAAATCACTTGGCGACCTTTATTGTACAGCACAGATATAAATTAACTAAGACAACAAAAAGAGATGCCTTTCTCTGGTACTCAGATGTAACAGGTGATTCAAAGACAGAAACCAGTAAACACCAATTGGTATTTTAAGTTTTTTTGTAAAAAATACAATTCAATAATTACACTAGGAAGTTAATGTTTGGGAGTTTCTGATTGTGAAAGCCTTGACATTGCTGAATAGCTTCCTAGGTGTTTGCAGCACAAGGTTCAGCACCTTGGAGAGCGCTGCAGTGCATTCATGAATGGGGATGGAGCTTGAGAAAACCTCAATGGGGCTTCAGTTAATGGACAAGCACACAACACGTGTGAATAAAAATAAAACAATAAATAACTATAAGCATGATCAAGTGTGATCAACGGTAGAAGAATGTTACTAGAAGGAACTTGAGCAAAGGAAGATTAAAACTCTTCTCTCAACTTAATTTGATACACAATGCTGTTGATGTCTTTAATATTTTATACACATTGTAAGTGTCTAAGTGAGAACATTATTAATCTCATGAAAAATTCTCACACAGTGAGTACTTCAAAATGAGGAGGACCTCCCTCAAAAGGACTGACTGGGTTGACATAAAATGGAAAGGAGGTTTTATGCAACACCCAGTGCAGCAGGATGGAAATAGCTGTGGGGTACTTGTCATCATGGTAAAAAAAAATATAGCAAGATATTAAAATATTTTTTGAATGATCTCCATTGATTCAGAATTTTGGATAAAAAATTTTTTTTCAGCATTTACAATCGCAACATTTTTATCAAAATTACGTCACATATGGGGTCATTGCTTAGATGGCTAAGGCGGTCAAGGAGACCTTTCCGAAAATTCCCAAAATAGCATTTGGTACAGCAAAGAGAGAGATGGAACAGCAGTGTAAACATTTCAGTCTGGAAATACTTAAAGCCTCAGGTTTAACCTTTTCTTAGTTATGTGATATTGTAGTACTACGGATCTAAAATATTCTTTTGTATATTAGTGTTTTACACAGAGAGCAACTGTGCAATGTGCATGACGACAAAACCACCCAGCCACGGACCTTCCATTACTGACTGGGTAAGTTACTGTATGAGTCTTTTAATTTTTTGTTTTAAAGTAAAACAGATAGATGACAGGAAGCAAAGGTTAGAAAGAGGGAGCATGACATGCAACAAAGGTGTCTGGTCAGAACCATCACTCACCGTGGCGTCCTATGAATGCAGACATAATAGTATGTATTTTAAGTAAAATTGGTTGTGTATTGAACTTTTATAGATTCAGTGTGACAGCTGTTGCCGGTGGTTTCATGGCCAGTGCCTACAGATGGACACAGCACAGCGTGACGCTGCAAAGACAGGTGACTGGGATTGTTGTCTGTGTCGGAAATAATGCCACATACAGTACATGTTGTGTCATACCCTAACAGTTTTGTAAATACAGAATGTGTGTCTCGATTTACAGAGCAAAGTATTTTAATAACATCTTCAGTTTCATGTAACTATTTCACTATTGAAATGTGTGAATGTCCTTTAAAAATTCTCAAAAGTTGTACCTTAAAAATGTTTGATTTTTACTTTGTGTGTTGTCAGATATGTCCTTAACTCAAATATCATTGCACGGAACGATGGACCAAAGTCTTTTTATTGCACCTCCAGTTTCATGTTTTTAGTCATCCAACAGCAGAAGTATAGGGTTTTAATTTGAAAAATCTCCAAAATTATACAGTAGAAATGTTTGGTTTTCAGTATGGGTGTAGTCAAAGATGCCCTATACTCAAATATGTCAGTCATTGCCTGGAACTATGGAGGAAAGCCTTTGTATTGCACCTCCAGTTTCACATTTTTTGTCATCTAACAGCAGAAGTATGAGATTTTGCTTCTAAAAATCTTCCAAATTCTACAGTAGAACTTTGTTTTTCAGTATGAGAGTAGAAGGTGATGCCCTGTACTCAAATATAACAGCCACTGCCTGGAACTATGGACTAATGTCTTTTTATTGCACCCCCAGTTTCATGTTTTTAGTTATTTAAAAATAGACGAAGGAGGTTTTACTTTGAGAAATCTCCAAAATGAGACAGTAAAAATGTTGTATTTTCAGTACTGGTGTAGTCGAAGATACCCTGTACTCATATATAGCAGTCACTGCCTGGAACTATGGAGCAAATTCCTTTTAGAGCTCCTCCAGTTTCCTATTTGAAGTCATTCAACGATAGACGAATGGAGATTTACTTTGAAAAATCTCCAAAATTGTACAGTAAAAATGTTTGCTTTTCAACATGAGTGTAGTGAAAGATGCCTTGTACTCAAATATACCAGTCATTGCCTGGAACTATGGACCAAAGTCTTTTTATTGCACCTCCAGTTTCATGTTTTTGGTCATCCAACAGCAGAAGTAAAGGATTTTAAATTGAAAAACCTTACAAAACATACGGTAAAAATGTTTGATTTTCAGTATGAGTGTAGTGAAAGATGCCTTGTACTGAAATATACAATCATTGCCTGGAACTATGGCGCAAACTCTTTTTAGAGCTCTTCCAGTTTCAAATTTTTAGACATTCAAAAATAGACGGATGGGGTTTTACTTAGGAAAATCTCCAAAATGATACAGTAAAAATGTTTGATTTTCAGTAAGGGTGTAGTAAAAGATGTCCTGTACTCAAATATATCAGTCATTGAATGGAACTATGGACCAAAGTCTTTTTGTTGCACTTTAAGTTTCAGATTTGATGTCGTTTTAGCCTAGAAATGAGGGACTTTTATTTCATAAAATCTCAAAATTGATCCCGTTTAATTGCTTGATTTTAAATATGGGTGTAGTCACTCCTGAAATAAATAGTTCTCTGGAATTATTAATTTTTAAGGTTATTAGCAAAGAATAACTCCAACAATACATTTCTTTCACAATTTACTGGAATTGTATTTGTTTTGTATAAGGGACAGACACAGATTACATATATTTTACTTGGTGGTGAATACAATGCATTAATCTTGTTTTTATATGTACTTTGTATTAACACCTTATTTTGAAAACCAGAAATAGGTGCATGTGTATCGTTCGCTACTCGATCTGGGCCGTTTGAATGCATTTCGTGTGTCGGCTGATTTGACCACGGAAATCTGAGTGTCAGCTGGCTTGACCGCTGTAATGATGGTGTATGGATGAAATAGAGGATGTGAGCTGCATATTGTCAGTAACTAACAAATGAAATAACTAAACAGAGTGAAAACATGCTGGTGTGCAGTCAGGAGAATGCGAGGGCTGAACTCATTATTAAAGATTAAATAACCTGGGAGGACCAGCCAAACCATATATATCAAGACACAAAGAAGCATATCCAAAGACATCAGCAAACGAATATTGTACCAAGTCCAGACAACGTGACAACAGAAGCTGAACACAGCAAACAACAAAATGTGATCAACATTAGGAAAAACAGTCATCAGAGAGAGAAGAGCCGGCAAAGACATTGCCAGTGCACCCAATGCACCCAGTGGACTGCTGGCTGTGTGTCACTCACATAGTGTTTGAGACAATGCATCTACCACCACGGTGTCCCAACCCTTAATAAGACAGATGTCCAGACTGTAAGACTGGAGCAACAGAGCCCAGAGACCCTTACTCAAAAAGTATACTTGAAGTTAATTTTCTTAAGTAAACTTCAATAAGTATATGTAGTAAGTATACTGATATCAATGCACTAGTGGTATATACTACTTGAATACTTCTTGGGACTAAATTGGCCCACTTTTTAGTATATAAAAGTATACTTTTATTTATACTTTAAGTGTAAGAGTAGTAAACTTTGAGTACACAAATAGTTAATATTTAACTTTTATTTTGTACTGCAACGATACTACAAGTGATCTTATACATATGCCCCTAGTTTACAAGCTATATACTTCTAGCACTTTTTAGTTTATGAAAGTATACTTTTATGTATACTTTAAGTGTAAGAATTAGTAAACTTTGAGTACACAAATAGTTTGTATTTAACTTTTGTTTTGTGCTGCAACTATACTACAAGTGAACTTATAGATATACTGCTAATTTACTAGTTACATACTTCAAGCCCACTTTTTAGTTTTAGTATACTCTCAGTAAACTCCTGGTTCAATATTTTTTATACGGCAAGTATACCTTTGCGTTTTTGTTTTTAAGTGAACTGAAGAACATACTGAACGTTTACTATTTATATATTATTTTTTGCACTTTAAACTAACTAAACACTTTTGCACTTTTCTATTTAGGTATTAGTTTTTATACTTGAAATATACCTTTAAATGTACTTTTAGTAGACTTCACGTTAACCCACATGTACACTACCAGTGGATATCATTGTCATATATATATATATATATACTGTAT
>NW_022605616.1:156035-163240 GCF_008692095.1 Etheostoma spectabile | reverse complement strand
ATATATATATATATATATATATACACACACTCACAAGACATACTCCGGATTGAAAATAATTGTTTTCTTTATAAATCAAAAATTTCAAACAAATATTGTTTTAGATGTCACCCTGGTTTAAACAAAACACAAAAACAATATGAATATATTCTTTAGGGTCACAGGCTACCCACAAACAGATTGTACACGTCTGTTTTCTGCCCTGTTAAGTGGCAGAGGAAACCACAAAACTGAAATTCCTTTTCATACGGTCTTCTTTGCAGTGACAAACTTGGCGTAACATTCATTGTTGCATTTTTTTCACATCATGCGTCTTACATCATGCATGCTGATGTCAGGAAGCTTCGACAGAGCATGGCCTGTGAGTTAAAACACTCACATAAACAAAACATTATTTTATCTTAATTTTTCTGTTCCCCAAATTCTCCATCCAGAATGAACACAATAAAAAAGACAAGGTAGCATGTAGGAATCTGCCGTGTGAGATCTTATTTTTTGCCACATTTACAAGTCTGATTTGAGGATCCCAGATTTGACTTTTAGGGATTATAGTTTTACATTATATTTGGAAGTTCCATTTTTGTTCCATGTTGGAGGTAACAATAACTGAACTCAACCACCATTACCTCAAACATGGAACATTGCAGTCATGTTGTAAAATGAACTGTATGAGTAACGTTTAGGAATTTAATCAAGGAAATCTTCTAGTTTACATTTTTAAAATTCAACGTCTGACCTGGAAATCAAATCTCAATTGAGAAACATTCATAAGGTAAGGTATGTGTGAAAAGCAGGATTTTTTTAATGGAACCTACAAGTCTTTAAAGGACTAGTTCACCCAAAATAAAAATAAAAAAGCAAAGTGACCCTTTGTCACTGATGCCCTGCTGGCTTGGTGGATGCATGGGGTATATTGTCACGGACCACCCTCTAGGCAGCATGAATGTATTTTCTGTATTTACTGGTTATCTTTAAATTATATTTCAAGACATGATCTCCTAAAGTTAAGTGTTGAATGGACAGACAGAACAGCCATTCTTGGGCTTTGACATTCAGTGGGCAAAGATCTTTTCACTTTTATTGTCTATGATTTATCAGTCCAAATAGTTTCAGTATGATTTGGTAAGGGTTTTATATTTATACTACATTCACTTCTGCTGTCACCCAAATACAATGGATACCATGGAATGAAGGACACCAGTCATCACTGGCTGTCTCTACTTGGCTGGTATTCTTTTGTTGCTTTAAACTCCAAAAACATGTACCCATTAAACTCCATTATATTAGGGTGATGGGAGACAGTAATCATAAGGGAAATAGAAAAAAACATTTAATTATTATCATTTTGGATATGCTGTTCTTTTAAAAAATTGATGTTGTTGTCTAGGGCAGATTAAATTCATAAAATGACCTCTCATGGCATCTAGCATCTCTTCAACATTGCCTTCTTTCAGCCTCTTGTTCTCTTTTTTAATTTTCTTGAATTGCAGCTGCGCTTTACTCCAGTTCCTGGGCATTAGGTACTCATCTGATGACTCCTCTTTTTCGGTTGTTTACTACACCAAAATGCAATGATAAAAAACACAAAAAAACACAGGATGAAATAGTCTGCGTCTTCCAGACGGTAGGTAATAGGTTAATCCTATCAACACGATCAACCTGATCCCCCACTTCAAAATGACAGAGATCATTTCAGTCGTGCAATGTCAGCTTCAGTAAATGAGCCAGTGTTTGGAGTCAAAGGGCCATGTCCATTAATGAAGCTTAGGCACTTCCAAATGATAAATGGTTTAATTCCTGACTACCAACACAATGTGTGCCTCGGAGTCACTCGGCAACTGACTATGTTGTGGCTTGATACGGTGAACAGTGAATCGCCCTGGTACATTGGCCAACAAATTGAAGATGTTGATTCACGTCTTGTAAAAATAAAAAACCTCCTGTTGAGATAACTAGGACACCAAGGTCAGTGAGTGAAAGGAAGTTCTGTAAAGCGTCAGAGTCGCAAGCATTTCTCCTCTTCTGTGCTCTGCCTGTTTTGAAAGGAATACTCCCTGCCAGATTTTATCATTTCTTTCTATTGGTGTTTGGCGTTTATGCATTACTGCAAGATTAGGTCAAGACTAGAAGCATAATTATGTCAGAACTGGCTCTTAAAAAATTTGTCATTGAATTTCAAAGACTGTATGATTTACATTATGAACGTACACTTGTTCACGCACATCACTCAAAGTGTTAAACACTGGGGGCCACTATGGGCAACGTCAACCTTTGCTTTTGAATCCAATATGGGCGCATGGCACATGGAACACAGCATGTTCCTTCACACATAGCTAGAACATTTCTATTGTGGAGAGAATTGCCAGAAAAGGCAACGTATACTATTAAATGTGCAAAGGTTCAGTCATTTGTTGAAAAAGTTTATTTTAATAAGCAAAGAACAGAAAAATGTGAAATTCTAAATCACAGCGTTGTAGGTTTTGGGCATCCCCCTTTGCAAGAAAATATAACAACTTCATCTAGTGTTGCCATTGCCAAGTTATGAGGAAATAACTGCTTCTGGTCATACAGCCGTTTCTTAATTGATGTTTTTTTTTTAATCACTGTCAGAAATATGACAGACAAAAGAAAAGATAACAGTGCTGTATACTTGAAAGATTGAATATTGTGTGCAATTAATGACTTAGTAGTTTTGAAGTAAAAGTGTGCACATCAAAGCCTTGCATATTGTGCATGCACCAAACATTGCTATGTTTTAGTTGAGGTACTTGATGAATCTAGCCGGCCTTCATGTAAAGATCACAAATAAATGTACAAATAAGAGTACTTTTATACGTGCGGTTAGGAAGACTGGAAACTTCAGTGCCATCTGGCCTGATACGATAATGATGAAATGTGTTGACATATTGTACGTGACATCTTTGCCAAATCCATACGAGCAGGACTTAAAGAGGCATGAGTCAAATCACAAGTCCAGTGTTGTAGCCAGTGATTTACATATTGCATAAAGAGACTTTCTACTTGATGTTTTGTGATGAGATTTTTAAGTAACTACATTTATGTACTGTGTGTGTATTTTGGATCTCGTAATGGCTTATAGTAGAAGCCTGAATGAATTATGATTATAATCAGCCAAATATGTATCTGTTTCTGTGTGGGTTAATAACACTGTCCATAAAAGATCAGGTTCAGTTCCATATATCCACTATCCAAACACAATCTAAATGAACATCCGAATTGTCCAAGCAAAGGACCACATCATCCAAATACAAAGAGCAACCTCCCAGATCCCCAACAACCCTGTTAATCAGGCGCTGAAATGTTGCTGGTGCATTTCGCAACCCAAACAAAATCTGGGAGTATTGTCAGACTTAGGCACAACAAGACAGGGTGATGCCCAACTAGAACAAGAGGATCGACGGAATGATGTCCCCGAGGGTAATAAGGCTTCAACAAATTTACATGACATAGCTGAGTAGAGGACCTGCGATCAGGGCCCCATGATAGTTCTGATCTGACCTTCTCCACAAACAAATATGGGCCAGAAAACTAGGCCTGAAAGGGTGAAGACACGATCGGCAACAGCACAAGCACTTGATCTCCTGGCAGAAAAACACGACCCTCAACCTGTTTGTTTATTTTTTTAATTTTGTCCTGTGTAGACGCCAACTTACTCTCAGCGACCTCCTGGGCTTTATAAAGTCTATACCAAAATCCACTGACATACTGCACCAGGTTTTGAGGTGGTTTCTCATTAGTCCAATTGTCCCGCAGGAGCGCCAGGGGACCCTGCACAGTGTTGCCAAATACAAGGTCACTGGAGCTAAACCCCATGCTCTTCTGGACCACCTCCAAAGCAGCCAGCATCAGTCATGGAAAACCCTCCCCCAGAACCCATCCATGTGGCTACAATATGCATGCAACATGGAATTAAGGGTTTGATGAAAACCCTCTAATGCACCCTGGCTCTGCGCGTGGTAAGCAGATGCCCGATTGTGCTTCAAAATCTGTGCAAACAAATGGGATGAAAGGTGTGACACCCGGTCTGACTGAATGACCCTGGGAACAACAGAAACATAAATGAACTGCAACAAAGCATGCACCCTAGCTGTGATTGTGCGTAATGGATATGCTGCTGGATACCTTGTGCTCTGGCACATCACCGTCAACAGGTAACTAGCATCTGATCTAGAAGCAGGCAATGGACCTACACAATCAATAATAAGGTGTTCAAACGGCATATTTAAAGGTGTGATAGAAAGCAAAATGGATTTTACCTTGTCATGGTTGAATAACGACAGTTTGGTGAGTAAATAGGACATACAAAGAAGCTCAAAATCCCATTGACAAGCCTTTCTTCTGCAAATCTCACATTTTGAAACTGACGCTGAAACTGAGGGAATCCCAACAAAGCTAAAAGGTGACATGAACATCTCAGGAACTGTAGCTTTGTCATGCCCATGGATGTATCAAAAGAATGGTTATGCCCCAAAATTTACATACAGGCCACTGACCTGAGAACAGTTCAGCATGTAGCTAAGTCAAGTGGATGTCAGCCTGAGCACGCTGCTTTGTGTACTTTCACAGGAATTACAAAGAAGAAAGTTTGGAATATTTTCCAGGTTATTGACAATGAACCAGGGTTGTAAATGCAGTGTTCCAGGCTGCACAGGTAATGGTGACAAGGAACCAAACACTCAACGGGCATGGCAGATGTTTCTCTATAAGGAGATCCCTGTGAAGTTCGAAACTCAATTGTTAATTTGCTCAAACTATTTCACCCAGGGCTGCCAACTTTTCCCAAAACCTTGGAGTGAGATTTGGGGGGGCAACCCATATTTTGCCACGTACAAAGCAATTTCTTTGGGTCTTTATCCTTCAGGGTTTAAATTGTGATTTGTTATATGTGGGGGGGTGGGGCTCTCCCTAGGGGGGTCTGGGGGTATGCCCCCCCAGGAAAAAAAATTGAAAAATAAACCATTAAAGGGCACTTTCTGGAGAGTTTTTTTGCAAAAAAATGGAGAAATCAAGTCTTACATGATATGTGCAAATCTGTAGGGTTAAGAACCTTTGCATTGTTGTAGTATCAACAGGTTTTACGGCATTCAGCATTTACATTATATGCATTATTAACTTCTTATGATATAAGAACTGACCCAGACAACGTGCCAAACATAATGAACCACATGATGAGACAGTAGCAAATCTCATCAACAGCTGAGAAGATTTGGGTCTGTGGGGAACAGGTCCAGGGGTCCCTGGTGTTGGGACAAGGGACCCAAAGTTAAATTAATGTTGAGGGATCAACTAAGACCACTGAAATTCTAAAGAATAAGAACCACTGATCTAGATAAATTCTTATCCTTTAACCTTTGTGCCAAGGTTCAGTAATGTTTGGCCCTCATCCTCTGGGCCCCACTTACTGGATTTACTTTTTGGGGAAAAAAAGACTATTTGTTCATTTCATAAAACATCAAATTAATTATTTACAGTTACATTTAGAGATGCACCGAGGTTAAAGAAGCACAATAGTGGCCCAACGTTGCAGTATAGTATATATAGTATAGTGTATATATGTAGTATATATAGTATAGTATATATAGTATAGCTCAGATGTGTTTCACCAGATTTCTGCTCATGTTTACAACTTTGTGCACATTCAAAATATAACTCCTCCCATCTCTGTTGGCCGAGATTTGGAGAGTTGTAATATAGTCTGCTGTGCATGTCATTGCTCCGCTGATATGGTGGATCTCATGCAGACCGTCTGACAGACACAGAGGCCCATTTGGGTCTCTGGTCTCTGACAAAGTTTAGAGTAGGCTGTACGCTGCGCATTATCGGAGGACTACACGGATGCAACGCGTCACTGTCCACAGCAGAGCAGGTCCACACATGAAATCGAAGTTGCTACGCTACCAGCCGCGCTGCTCACCTCTGTTGTTACAGAGAGAGTGGAACGAAGCGAAGGACGGGTTCTGTGATACTCAGAGCTCATACCTAAAGCCGGGGAAATGGGATGGATCGTAGAAAAAATTTCTCAGTTTGCGACAATTCGAAACTTTCACAGACAGGGAGTGCTCTTGAACCCCCTCACAGTCTCTGAAAGCACAACTAGTGGCTAAACAGATAAATCTATAGATAAACTCATCTATCAGAAATTTAACCGACCGGGTTGACACTTCTGCGTGAGAAATCGGGGGTGTGGCGTGTGAGCGTGTGAAACCAGTCAAATGCGTGTGTCTCACGGCCAATGCGTGAGAGTTGGCAGCCCTGATTTCACCCAAGACAGTTTTCAACTTTCTTAAAGCAGGATTTGCTAAGCTGCTGTTGCTGAAAAAAGGGCCTGTTCCGACCGTATGGTCATATCAACCACAAGCTGTAAGTATGATTTTGTTGCTAACAGCTATTAGCAATGCTAACATATCCTGTAGCTAGCATAGGTAGAAGGTGTGAGGATTTAGTGTATTGGCAATGGGGCTAACGTTTCATTTTCCTAACTGTGTTTCATTCGAATTAATACCCTGTGTTGTCATGTACGGTACATATACATTTCACGATGCCTGTTTGTCCATTTTGTCAGGTCCATTTTTATTGTGTTTCAGCAAAATAGCTAACTGAAGCTGAGTAGAATCACAACAGTTTAGTTGCTAAACTGTAAGGTTACCTACCTATGTTGATCCCATTTGCTTCAACAACAGAAGTAGAAATGTTATCATTTTAAATTATATCTAGTCAATCTGTTGAAAACAGTATTGTGTATATAGGCTACAATATATTTATTTTCATGTTTTTTTAAATTTCAGAGTACATCACAAGAACACACGAAAGACGCAGCATGCCAAACAGAGGCTCCATGTGTGGCATCTCAGGGGACACAACTGTCTCATATGACATTAAGATAGGGTGACCTATCTTTTCCGGGGACAGTCCCCGGTTTTGGTGATCTGTCCCCGGTTTTCACTGTGACTGACAAGACCCAAAATTGCAATGAAAGAAAGAAAACACTGACCAAACGTAGCCAATGGTTGCAAACCCTACACACACAGGCTCAAGACAGCCAGAGCCAGCGCTGCTCGGAGCTCAGAGATGTTGTAGAAAGCCGTATTTTACAATGCTAAAATGACTTGTCATTTAGTCTGGTGGGTTTAGCAAAGACAATTAGAAAATTAATCTGAGTCTGTCAGCAGCAAAACAAGCACTTT
>NW_022605616.1:155851-156025 GCF_008692095.1 Etheostoma spectabile | reverse complement strand
TGAACGTAAATACAAGCTGGACAATTATCGTATTAACTTACATTGTAGCTTGTTTCTCTGCTGCAGCAATCTCGTTTAATACTGGGTCATTGTCAAAGGAAAATAATTCCACAATAGTTTTTATTGTATCCCATACTCAATGAGCTGTTGCAGAAACAAGCCTGAAGCAATAAA
>NW_022605616.1:155630-155841 GCF_008692095.1 Etheostoma spectabile | reverse complement strand
TGTCAGATAAATGTAGTTCAGTAAACATTACAACATTCCTCTCTGAGGTGTAGTGGATTTCAAGTATGAAGTAGCAGCAGGGGTGCTTCTAGGATCAGACCTTTAGGGGGGCTCATCCCCTAATGAGAACAGCTAGTGTCCCTGTTTTAAGTTTTACAAAAATAAAAACATGACATGTTTTGGAGATATATACTCTTCTGAGCTGAAAATG
>NW_022605616.1:154807-155620 GCF_008692095.1 Etheostoma spectabile | reverse complement strand
TTGTCTGAGAAATCTGGTCACCTTACATTAAGACCTCACATACAAAGCAAAGGTAACCGTTCTAATTATTCTTACAAAACCAGATGTCTTATGGTGTTTGTGTAGCATTATGACTAGGTAACAATTAGTGGAGCAGTGTTACCCAAAAATGTTACCACAATGACTGAGTAGCTACTTTTATGAAGTGTGTGAGCCATTCACAACACATTAGAGAACTATTTATAGTAGGAATAGAACTATTCATACTATTCATCTGTATTATCACTGATTAGACTGGTTGCAATCAATTGCATTTTCTTTTGTGGGGGAGGCTGGGGAAAATAATTTGGTCAATAGGTATGAATGGGTTTGCATACAAAAGATATGACTGAATGCAAAATGCCTTTTGATTTACTTTTACTATTGCATCACAGCAATACATTGTCCTTAGGCACTAAGGAATTCATAAGAGGCAACAGTGATATGCCAAAGTGTGGCAGTAGGCACCACTGCTTCAATCTATGGGCCATTATTTTCAACTTCGTTGAAGGGTGTGAGGACAGCAAAGAGACGTTGCCTAGAATTTGAGGAGGAGGGGGTTGAGGATTTTTCCTATGCAGGCCATGATCCTCAAGAATACAGATGATATACAATGGCGACAGAATGATATAAGCTTTTGTAAGAAAACTTCACAAGCAGTTATTTACATTCAATGTGACTGTCAGATTCTGCTATTGATATTTAACTGAGATGGACAATGTTGTTTTTTACCTGTATCATTGTATGGTGATGCAAAATACATTGTTTTTGAGCAATGCCTCCTCAGCCTGTTTG
>NW_022605616.1:152054-154797 GCF_008692095.1 Etheostoma spectabile | reverse complement strand
TGCCCTGTGTGCACAAGGGTCTGTAATGTCCTGCCACGCAGAAGAGGGTCCTTCGTAGCTATTGACCAACTACAGTGGTGTGAAAAAGTGTTTGCCCCCTTCCTTATTTCCTGTTCCTTTGCATGCTTGTCACACTTAAGTGTTTTGGAACATCAAACCACTTTAAACAATAGTCAAGGAAACAACAAGTAAACCCAAAATGCAATTTGTAAATGAAGGTGTTTATATTAAAGGTGAAAAAAATCCAACCTCAGGCCTGTGTGAAAAGTGATTGCCCCCTAAAATATAACTGTTTGGGCCACCCCTGCAGCAACAACTGCAACCAAGCGTTTGCGATAACATGCAATGAGCTTTTACAGTCTTGGAGGAATTTTGGCCCACTCATCTTTGCAGAATTGTCCTAATTCAGTACATTAGAGGGTTTTCGAGCATGAACGGCCTTTAAGGTCATACCACAACATCTCAATAGGATTCAGGTCAGGACTTTGGCTAGGCCACTCCAAAGTCTTCATTTTGTTTTTCTTCAGCCATTCGGGGTGGACTTGCTGGTGTGTTTAGGATCTATTGTCCTGCTGCAGAACCAAGTTCGTTTCAGCTTGAGTACACGAACAGATGGTCGGAACATCTCCTTCAGGATCTCTTGGTAGAACTGCGAACATAGTCCTTTTATCACGGCAAGCCTTCCAGGTCCTGAAGCAGCAAAACAGCCCCAGACCATCACACTACCACCACAATATTTTACTGTAGTATAATGTTCTTTTATGAAATGCAGTGTTCCTTCTACGCCAGATATAATTGGACACACACCTTCCAAAGAGTTCCATTTGTCTCATCGGTCCACAGAATGTTGTCCAAAAGTCTTGGGGATCATCAAGAGTGTTGTGCAGAATTGAGACGAGCTTTGATGTTCTTTTTGCTCAGCAGTGGTTTTCTCCTTGGAACTCTGCCATGCAGGCCATTTTTGCCCAGTTTTTCCTGATGGTGGAGGCATGAACGCTGACCTTAACTGAGGCAAGTGAGGCCTGCAGTTCTTTGGACGTTGTGTGTGGGTCTTTTGTGACCTCTTGGATGAGTCGTCGCTGCGCTCTTGGGGTAATTTTGGGCGGCGGCCACTCCTGGGAAGGTTCACCACTTTTCCATGTCTTCGCCATTTGTGGATAATGGCTCTCACTGTGGTTCGCTGGATTCCAAAGCTTGGAAATGGCTTTATAACCCTTTCCAGACTGATGGATCTCAATTACTCTTTCTCAATTGTTCCTGAATTTCTGGGTTGGATGAGTGTAGCTTTTAAGGATCTCTGGTGGACCTACGTGTCAAGCAGCTCCTATTAAGTGATGCCTTGATTGTGAACAGGTGTGCACATAATCAGGCTTGGGTGTGCGTAGAGAAATTGAACTCAGGTGTGGACCCACAGTTATAGTATGTTTTAACAAGGGGGGCCATCACTTTTTCACACAGGGCCATGATGGTTTGGATTTTTTTTCACTTTAATAATAAACACCTTCATTACAAATTGCATTTTGTGTTTAATTTGTTGTCCTTGACTATTGTTTAAATTGGTTTGATGTTCCGAAACACTTAAGTGTGACAAACATGCAAAGGAACAGGAAATGAGGAAGGGGGCAAACACTTTTTCACACCACTGTATGTCCTCACTACCAGTTCTTCAGACAGTGGAAGAGTCAGCCAGTTATTGGGACCACCCCTATGCGCAACCTTCACCTGTCTGCTGCCATTTACTTTTGTGGAGCTTCATTTTCAAAAATGAAAAAGGTACTGTGATCATTGTCCCCTGCAGAACGCGTTTGTTTAACCTTCACTTCCTAACTGATTTACTTTTAATTCTTGCAATGCGGCTGAAAACGCACACTTATGAAGATGTCAGAAGACATGACAGAAGACAGAAGACATGACAGGACATACCAGGAACCAGCTATAATCCACAGCTGGACTGAATGGCAAACAGAAAAGTTTCAAATGCATACAGCTGGTGCAGGTATTTGAAATCATTAGGACTAATGAAGGAAGGCCACACGTTGCGTGAGCGTGTCAGCTGCGTGGCGTGTCCGTTTTTATTTCCACGCCCATGTTAACAGGTTTGAGCTTGCACACTTGCCTGCGACACGCATGTCTCAGGCACGGGTTGAGCATGCATGGTGTGTGGCCGGTCTAACTTAATAGATCACATGCAGAAGTAGTACTGACTAGAATAGTGTCATTAAAAAAATGTTATGTGCTGTATCTGTCTTATCACTGTTAAACATATGTGGTCAAAATGGTCAGAAAACTGTGTCTACATAATTCCTTGATTTGATACACAATGGAAAAACGTAAATGGACACCTATTGTATGTGTCCCTCTATTTCTAAACAGAGCAACAAGATGGGGGGAAGCTCATACATGGAGAAAGAGGGTCTGATAAGAAGCATGGACCTCCTACATGGAAGTGGTGTGACGTTGGACTGTATTATCACTAGTCGTCACCCTCAGATCCAAACGTTCCTGAGAGAACTTAAAATCACCCATTACTACGACAAATGGCATGTAGCAAAAGGTAATCGGATGTTATCCGTATATACATGTGTGTGTGTAGTTAATTACATTCTAATGATGTAGATTATTGAACACTTTTGTGAAGTTGTTGTCAAAACTTTTGCATAGGTCTAATGAACACTCAACAATTTGTATATCTAACTACACTCACCTATAGGATTATTAGGAACACCATACTAATACTGTGTTT
>NW_022605616.1:151552-152044 GCF_008692095.1 Etheostoma spectabile | reverse complement strand
TGCCTTCAGAACTGCCTTAATTCTACATGGCATTGATTCAACAAGGTGCTATAAGCATTCTTTATAAATGTTGGCCCATATTGATTGAATAGCATCTTGCAGTTGACGGAGATTTGTGGGATGCACATCCAGGGCACTAAGCTCCTGTTCCACCACATCCCAAAGATGCTCGATTGGGTTGAGATCTGGTGACTGTGGGGGCCATTTTAGTACAGTGAACTAATTGTCATGTTCAAGAAACCAATTTGAAATGATTCAAGCTTTGTGACATGGTGCATTATCCTGCTGGAAGTAGCCATCAGAGGATGGGTACATGGTGGCCATAAAGGGATGGACATGGTCAGAAACAATGCTCAGGTGGGCCGTGGCATTTGAACGATGCCCAATTGGCACTAAGGGGCCTAAAGTGTACCAAGAAAACATCCCACACACTATTATACCACCACCACCAGCCTGCACAGTGGTAACAAGGCATGATGGATCCATGTTCTC
>NW_022605616.1:151425-151542 GCF_008692095.1 Etheostoma spectabile | reverse complement strand
TCTGTTTACACCAAGTTCTGACTCTACCATCTGAATGTCTCAACAGAAATCGAGACTCTTCAGACCAGGCAAATTTTTTCCAGTCTTCAACTGTCCAATGTTGGTGAGCTCTTGCAA
>NW_022605616.1:151308-151415 GCF_008692095.1 Etheostoma spectabile | reverse complement strand
CTTTTTCCTATTTGTAGTGGAGATGAGTGGTACCCAGTGGGGGTCTTCTACTGTTGTAGCCCATTCGCCTCAAGGTTGTGCATGTTGTGGCTTCACAAATGCTTTGC
>NW_022605616.1:150727-151298 GCF_008692095.1 Etheostoma spectabile | reverse complement strand
GGTTGTAACGAGTGGTTATTTCAGTCAAAGTTGCTCTTCCATCAGCTTGAATAAGTCGGCCCAGTCTCCTCTGACCTCTAGCATCAACAAGGCATTTTCGCCCACAGGACTGCCGCATACTGGATGTTTTTCCCTTTTCACACCATTCTTTGTAAACCCTAGAAATGGATGTGTGTGAAAATCCCAGTAACTGAGCAGATTGTGAAATACTCAGACTGGCCCGTCTGGCACCAACAACCATGCCACGCTCAAAATGGCTTAAATCTCCTTTCTTTCCCATTCTGACATTCAGTTTGGAGTTCAGGAGATTGTCTTGACCAGGACCACACCCCTAAATGCATTGAAGCAACTGCCATGTGATTGGTTGATTAGATAATTGCATTAATAAGAAATTGAACAGGTGTTCCTAATAATCCTTTAGGTTGAGTCTATGTTTGCTATGTAAACTAATTTCATTAGGGTTCTCAAATAAACTGGAACAACTTAGCAAAGACAAAGACTGTGCTTTGGTGAAAAAGTGGCAGAAAAGCATAGTCAACCACCTGTACTGGTGTGCCACAAGCTCCGTCTC
>NW_022605616.1:149846-150717 GCF_008692095.1 Etheostoma spectabile | reverse complement strand
AAGGTAGCGAAATGGAAGTCTTTGTTGAATCACATTCCACAGTCCACAGTCATTCTGACCCAGTTTACCCCAAGTATGGAAATCCACCGAAGGCCTCAAAGGACCATAGCAAGTGGTTTCAACCAGGTCTGTATTCTAAAGCAATGATTAAACATTTGTGTGTATCTTCATCAACAGTCATTGTTTTAAATTACAGTTTAAATTAACTTTCCCTCAGCTCTGAACAGACTTGACAAGGTCCTTATAAACAAGAGGTACCTTACTGATGTTGAAAAGCTTATCATTTCCAGACATCAACTGTGGAGTCATTCTAGTGTCATCCAGCGGTTTGCTCCCAAAAATCTTGTTTTCCCTTTCATTGAAATGTTATGCAGGTATGTGAACTCTCTATGAATGTCATACATCATATAACAAAACAAGTCTTTAGAAAGCGAAATGTGAAGGGGGGGCAAATTGTCTGCAGAAACTGGTTTTGTTCATTGAAGGAGTGAGACATAAGCAATGGTCTAGAGATTTCAGGCCTAATTGCCGGCCATCTAGATGGATATCATTTCAGTTTTAGGCTTCTCTAACTGCAAGGCACTTGTAACAATACTGGTTAAAGTACAGCTTTCGCACAGCTTAGAGGTTTAGCAACTGCTTTTGCTTTGAGTTAACTGGAGTTTTTTGCTTGGTGTGTGTAAAAGTTAATAATACAATTATGTTACAAAATGTATGTTTTTTGTTAAAGGTTGTATTTTGCAGCCATTCAATGAGAATGATGATCGCCCACAACGGAAGACAGACAAGGGGAAACTAATGTACAGACTTCTGTTCCCAAAGGCCAAAAGGGGAGGTTACACCTTCAAACAAGTGAAGACAGAGCCAACAA
>NW_022605616.1:136839-149836 GCF_008692095.1 Etheostoma spectabile | reverse complement strand
TGTAAGTTTAAATATTTTTTTTATTACAAAAATATGTTTTTACACACTACAAACAACAAATCCAAATGTTCAACGGTACAAGTGCTAAAAATAACTTTTCACATCCAAGCGGCTGTGTCTTAGACCTGATGAGACTGGTGTTTGAGGAGATCCTCCATGACACCCTTCCTTATCTCGAAGCAGTCTGGCAGATTCTTGTGCCCCAGGACCTGTGTGCTCAGCTCAACAGGCCTTTCATGGACAATGCTGTTGCTGAACATGTGTCACAGGGGGGTTCTGACACTGACATACTGCCCTGAAGCATCCAGATACTCCCTACGTATACGCAGCACCACACAAGAGGGGATCATGGTATGGACACTTCTTCCGAGACAAGCACCAGCTCACAAAAAAACCTATAGGCCATGTGTCTGCATTGCTCGCAAAAAGAACAGGGTGTAGTGGAAAAGCACTTTTTATCTTTTGGATTTCAGAGCATAACACTGGATGATTGTGTTGAAACAAAATAGCGTTTTTCATTTTGTTGTTTTGATAATGTGTTTTTGTAATATGTTGAACCAATAATCAGTGCGTATTGTTATGAACATTTTATTTATTTACAGTACTTTAACTGCTAACAATGGTGTCAAATTGGCCTCACTCTTCCATCCCTCTGATTTTCAATCGGCCATGGTCAACTCTGTAAATATTCATTGCATTTTACAAAGAATATATATTGAGGCACACCGGATAAAGGCCTGGATGGTCAATCATACAGGTTATCTCCTCAGGAACCTGGGTCATTCTTCTCATGACCTGTAAAAACAAACAGACCCTGCTGTTATTTCATAATTTTGAATGAGCAGAAAGCATCTTGACAGAAATTGCGAGGGAACAGATACGGTTCAACACCTAAATTCTCCATGCTATCTCCGCCTTGGATGTTTTAGTGAGTGCTGTTGGTCATGTTGATGTGTGTGGCTTGTTGTATAGCAACCAAACAGTGTGTATCTTATTTAAATATTCATGAGCAGACCATTTAAAGGCAGAAAGTTCTCATTTGAATCCAGGCCAACTTTACAGGGTAGCATGAGGGCCAAAAGAACAGCAAAAGCAACATTTTCAGCCCAAGAAATGATAGGAGACCTTAAGGAACAGCGTGAAATACTCTTTATAACCACACGATTAGTAATGAAATGCAAGTAAGACTGCAACTCTGAGCTGGATACAATCAGATTCAACTTACCGGGAACTTCAGAGACTGGTGCAACCAACATTGTTGGCTTGGGGCCAACACAAACTCCAACCTGACAAGCTCTAGAATCTAACGCACAGCAGTCCCTTTTCCAATGCCCACGTTTGTGACAGTAATTAAACATTTGCTAAGATCTACCAGCACAACGTCCAGAACTCTAGTTCAACCCAACTGTTCTACCTAGGCCACCATACCACTCCCCTGCAGGCGAAGAACCCTCCACATGTTCGCCGCCACTATGAACAGTAGAAAATCTACCACCATGCGTCAAAACAAAGTCATCTGTGCATCCAACACAGCGGGTTCAGACGCCGACCTGTAAGTCATATAACTAATGCTGTCAGGTCATTTAAGCCTGTTGTTGTATTGGTCTTTAGTTATTGCAAATTTAAAAGTTAGCTTGTTTGTGTTCCTCACCTGTTAGGTTAGATAGGTTACACCTGTTAGCTAGGTTACACCTGGCTGTTAATTTGATATAATGATCACCTTTCTTCCAACTCCTAAACCGTTGGCGATAGGCCTCAGGCACCAGCTTATACGCGTTCAGCACCGTTGCCTTCACCAACTCATAATTTAAATAATCACTGTTGTTAGAAGAATACGCCTGCTGCTACACACGTTGCAACAGGAAGCAGACCACACCCATCTCCAACTGAAAACGTCAAGCCCGTGGAAGTCGATATAGGCGGCACAGGGATCCCTATCTCCACGGAGCCCATCGTATTTCTCAAGACATCCATCTTAACCAAAAAGGCTCTCAAATTGGCCTCCTCCCTCAGTACACGCCCCTACAAACACCTTTACAATTTCCTCCATAGCCTATCCTATTATCCGCACAACAAACGTGTTAAACCCACTAGTGCGCAACAGAGGAATAAACAACCTCCAAACGGAGCGCCCTGCTAGCTAACTACCTAACCAAAACCCAACCAGATAACTCCCCTTAGTCTTCATGAAGCGTAGCGGTGGGTATTTATGCACTTAAAGTCCCCTGGGCCGGAAAAAGTGCCCAGTAACTGGCAACTTCCTTGGAGCCACGGCAGTGTTCCCAATCAATTTTAAGGAGAAGGGAAAAAGGAAGCTCTAACCGCCAAACCCCAACAATACAAACCCCACCCTGGCGAAACCCAAAGTGGAAACGCTACTTAAACTACCAAGGAAACCACTCCTACAAATAAAGCACACAGGTGGATTAACACTTACATCCCAATGCTGTAGCAAACAACCGAGGAGAACAAGGACAGAAGGAAAAAACAACAACAAGAAAGTCACCTTCAACCACACAACCAAAAAGAAACAAAACAACTGCTGTAAATGTCCCTAAACTCGAGACTCCCAAGTACATCCCCCAGAGTTCAGAAACAGACCATATATGAGGCTTCGTACGTCCCAGACACATGGGGAATCCCCCACACCCAGTGTCACCTTCACTGGGGGGCGCAAATTTGCCATCTCCACACACAACTGCTCCAAACAAAATGACACGTGCCCCCAAGCAAACAAAGTGTTCAACAAAACCAAAATGCCTCTAGAGCAACTAAGATTAACCAAAAAAAAGAGAGAGAGATGCACAGCAGCTTAACAATAATAACGTTACATTTATTATATAATATTGCAAACAATAGAAAGATGAGGTGTGATTATCAGTATCAGTGGTGAATGAGGGTGTATGGATAAAATGTGAGGTGCATGTTATCAGTAACTAACAAAGGAAATAACTAAACAGAGGGAAAACATGCTGATGCGCAGTCAGGAAAATGTAAGGGGCAGGCGGGGTTAAATAGCTTTTGAGGACCAGCCAGGTGCTCCCAGTCATCTCATTATCAACCTCCGCTACACCTGCAAGAAGATAAGACAAACCACACGCATATACGAAAGGCCCAGGGCCGTCACAAAGCAAAGTCATTATCTATTTGAGTTCAGCTCATGAAAAATGGGGGCAAAAATAAAAGTGTTGTGTTTGTATAATCTAGCGACATTTTGACCCGGCTTTAGCTTCTGTTAGGTGCAGAATTAATTTGATCATTTGATGAGATGGTATGAAAACATAACATCTACACAAAGACATATGCGTGAATACCACAAGACTGCAATTGGGGAGGTGTATTAAAAACACATCTGTACATCAATTAACATAAGTGATTTCATCAATATTAAATTAGGAAGTACGTGTTTAACTTAAATAAAAATATATTCGAGATGATTTAATTTATTAAGGCTTTAAAGCAGGTGTGTGACTAAAGTGGTTTAAAAAAACAGTCAAATTGATAATGGATCATCTATTTGCTCTATTTGCTATGAGGCATTGCTTAAAATAACAGAATAAGGCATGGTGGGATGATGAAAAAGCCTATAAATAAAGACTCCAGTGGATCTGGAGCTATGACTTTCAGAATTGTAATCTTTTATTTAGGGAAGGTTGGGAGGCCTGGTGACAGATTATCAAACAGCAAGCTTACACATTAGAGGAGACACATTGTGTAACACCATGACATACTCAGACACAAGCTGGAGGGAAAGAATGTGTCAAAAAAACACAGTGTGACTTGATGATAGGATTTGAAATACTGACTACTTTGAAATCTCTTGTCAGAAAAATTAGCAGATTGGAGAAAGTGTTGCTTAAATGTTGTCAATCAACGGACAATCCTGTCATTATTTACTGTACTTCAGTCAAAACAGATACAATGCAAATTGTTTAAACGGACATTATCTATATTAACATCAGCATTGTCTTCCTGACAAGCGCCCTCCTGTAGCAATGTGAGTAATGGTTACCGTCTTTGAGATGCAAGGGCGGAAGTTGCATGACGTTGCACCACAAACCCTCTTACTGGGATACTTTGCTAATTTCAGTGTTACCTTCAGTGATGGGAATAACAGCGTTATAAATAATGGCGTTACTTTTTTCAGTAATGAGTAATCTAATTGATTACTCTTCCCATCTTTATAACGGCGTTACCGTTACTGCCAAAAACTTTGACGCATTACTATAATTTAAGCTGTTTTTTTCCATCAGATCTCTGAACCGAGAGGCAAATACTTTTTTCTTCCTTGGTTAGCGGGCCGCGCACAAGACAAGCGCATAAATGCTGACGATGCTCAACGAGAGACAGGTATGGCGTTATGAAATCAAGGAGAGGGGTAACCTTTCCTGCTCAAGATTTTCCCCCGTGGTCAGAAAACATGGAGACATCAGTTCTTCTGATTGCTCAAAAAATAGACTGTGTTAAAGTATGTTTTCCTAAAAGCGTCTGTGAACTGGATATAGATTACATCACTATTACGTTGTATCAGTTCAGTATCAATTAAAGTTAAAGGATAGCAAAATAATGAATTATGAAAATGGATGATCTGCCTTTAGACAGTCAACAGTTGGCATTATAGTTTACATATTGTCTGTTTCGATACACATCTGCATGGAGTAACAGTACGTTTCTTGACCTTTTAGGATGGGGTAGGGGAGCTTGGTGTGTGTGCGTGTGTGTGTGTGTGTGTGTGTGTGTGTGTGTGTGTTTGTGTGTATATAGACATGACTTACAATGACATTGAGATTGGCATAGTAAGAGTGAGAGAGACAGAGAGAGAGAGACAGAGAGACAGAGAGAGAGAAAGAGAAAATCTGCCTTTCCGCTCAAGTGAGTTGACTAATCCTGCACCAGTTCCAGTGTGGGCAAACTAATGCCGTATAATCCATGCAAGTCCATATCAACAACGTTCACTTGCAGTGGGACAGCAGTGACAAAACTGCATTAGGATAATGCACAGTTGGGTCCAGTGTAAATGCTTTCCAAAAACACTTTAAAGTCACGTCTTTCCAAAAAGCAATGCAAATACAACTAGAACTGCAAGCAGTTATGACCGGGGTCCAAGCTTCCCCGGCGCCGTTCCCCCCCTGGCACACGCCGCCCTGATGACCCACGGAGACAACAGAGGCGAGGCAAATGTCAGGAAATTTCACTAAGTGTGAATTGTAAAGTCTTATGGTGATTTGCAATAGTGATTTTCCAGTTCATTGAGTAAAACGCCAAAACACTTCTACCTCAATTAGAGCGCCCCCTAAAGGCCAATATAGAGCCTCAGATTGGCAGTAGTAACAGTAATATCAAGTTTAGTGATGAAAGCTGTGATAGATTTACTGTGTCAGTGATATTGTTATTTTCCCATTTAAATGCATTGAGTTATTTGACAAAACGCATCTACGTTCATTATAGCGCCCCTACTGGCCGATCTTCACCAAATTTGGTACAGAGCATCGGAGTGGAATGTCGAACTATAACAAAATATATATAATAATTTGGCCCAGATATGCTAAAGTTCGTGTTTCGTGGCTAGCTGCAAAAAATTGTTGGGTCGTGAACCTTTTTGAACCAGTGTCTTTATTTTATAAGCCCACTAGCTCTCTGTTCAACAAAAGGTTGAGAATATACTGAATTGCAATGTCTTAGGCCGTTCTCTTAAAACCAAGAGCGCCATCAAGTGGGCTCAGAAAATAAAGACTGGTTCACAAAGCTTCATTCAGCCATCACTAGTGTGGCCCATATCACATCATATATCTTTTCTGCAGGTACTGAGAGTGGGCGGGTGGGTTGAGCTGGGAGGGTTGTCTGTGCCTGGTCATCTGGGCGTGGCTTAGACAAGGCATAAAAGACTGCCTTCCTCTCTCAGCTGGTCCTACTGCATCATCCACCATTTTGTTCTTTGTTTGGTTTGTTGCACCTTACATCACACATCACACCATTCATTTACTCATCCACACATCCAACACGACTGATGTGATGAACACACCCCACTGTTACATTTATGTTTATGTTATGTTGGGGTAAGTTGTGTTATAAGTCTATTTAGTTAAATAAAATACTTTTTGGTTAATCTTTGTGTGACCTCCCTTTTGTTGCCGGCCTTGAGCCAGACGGTAACAGGAGTTGTTAACACATTAGTGTAAGTGGTGAATCCACACCTGGGTCCTATAGGCCACGCCTACTTTGATAAATCAGTACCCCACTGTAGGCATGGCCTCAGGAGTGGCGCTTGATTATACCCTCAAAATTTCATAAATTTTATGAACCATTATGATAATGAGATACAAACTTTTTGTACTGCCCTAGTGGCCAATTTTCGTGAAATTATTGTGGAGCCTCAAAGGGTCATGCCAAAGAAAATACTAAAGTTTTGCGTTGAAAGCTTTCATTTTGGCTGAGATAAAACAAAGTTTGCGTTTTTGTAGCTTGTTACGCAAATTTGTTCATGCGTAATTTGTGCAATTCTGATGAGCTCCACTGGATCTGTGAACCATGTTGCCTTGCAAAGCCCCCTCGGGCTTGGACCCTTAATTAAGTATGTTTCCACCTGCAAGTTTTATAGAAATTCAGCATACGCATGTGACACGAGGTAACTTGTAATCGGTGCTGCTTCCCAACTAAGCTAGCATTTACGTTATGAACTAATTAATCCACTTTGTTTTCATTCCCTTTGCTGTATTCTTGTCAGCTGCCAAAGCTAGCTAGCTAGTTATCATGAAATTTCTTGGTAAAGTGTCATTGGGTTTCATGAAAGATGCTATATAAATGTTGTTGTTTATTAGTATTAACATGTATTTATTTGTTACGTATATTTATTATTATTATTTATTATAATAATAATAATAATAATAATAATAATAATAAGGAAAAGAGGGAGAGAGGGACTTAAAGGTCCCCATTAGGGATGGGTATCGAGAACCAGTACTAAATTGGTACCAGTTCATGACTTGTAAGTACCAAAATATTGATGAGCTCCTGGACAAACGATACTGCTAATGGTTTTTATGTACTGCCACCAAGAACTCGGCAGAAAAGCAATAATTTACTCGCCTCATTTGTCCCCACCTCAATTGATGCTCTTATGGCACACTGCAGACATGAGCTTTAAAGAGCCAACACTATAGTACCAGCAGTATTTTAGGAAAATGTCCTTAATGAATGAATGTTTTTGTATATTATAGATATATATTACAGATAGACAGACCACATTCTTTTCCTATAGCCTACATTTCTATTAGAGTAATGTTTCAACATCACAGAACCAGCAACATTTTTAGGAAAAGGTCACTATTTATAAGTATGCAGGCATACCCTTATTATTTTCTATAAATATTTTTTTTTTGCAGATTATTTTTGGGACATTTTAAGCCTTTCTTGACAGGACAGTTGAAGAAATGAAAAGGGAGAGAGAGGGGGGATGACATGCAACAAAGGGCCTGCTGCGTTGAGGAGTAAACCTCTATATATACATTATGGGCACCGCCTCTACCAACTGACCTATACGGGCACTCATTTCTATACATTTCTATTTGAGTAGCCTATAATGTAATTTAATAGGGCAGGAGAGCAACTGTTGGGGTTAGGGTTAGCGTCATACCAGTTTCCCGGAAAAATTCTGGATGTTTATACTGTCTCAAAGCGACTCCAAGAACGGACAAAAGTAAACTAGACTCATTTCACATTCATGAAGACTGTTCAGGAGACTTTGATGACACAGAAGCATTAAATTAATTCTCAACTGAGGAGAGAATTAAGCAGGCAGTACAGTTTAACCATGATGTGTTATTTGGCAGTGCCATCCCAAATATCTAAAGTTCCTTTCTTCGTGCAGGTGTATTGAAACTCACACTGGAGGCATTAGGTTTAGCTGAACCTTCAGTGAAAACAAAGATATTGTGGGTGTCCAAATATTTCAGCACAGACAAAATGTGTTTACTTCCTCCCTGACCTTGGCAGGGTGAGCCTGTCTTATCATACAGCTTTGTTTTCTTCCATGGAAAGTGGCATGAAAAGAAAAGACTCAAGTGTAGGTACTTCAGATTTGTACATAAATACAGCACTTGAGTAAATACAGATACATTTCACCACTGGCTTTAACTTTTGCATGTCAAGGGCTAGGACTTACTTACTTACGCCTACTACCCCTCCTGGGGCATAGGCCGCCAACAAGGGTTCTCCAGGCACTCCGGTCCTGTGCGATTTTCTCTAGTTGTCCCCAAGAGTGGCCTGTTCTCTTGACGTCAGCGTCCAGGTCTCAGACGGCTGGTTCAAGGGCTAGGAACCTAGTGGGAAATACATTCAATATCCTTTTCTCAAAGTGGTGCATACATCCATGTATAACATAAGACAACAACATGGCTGCACACCTCCTCTCTCCAGAAGGAAGAGTCCCATGGCAAGACCAAATAGTTTGGAAGAGGCTGTTTGCAAGAGGGAGGGACAGATGGGAGATGAGAAGTGTGTTTCTTCAGCTTGCCTCAAATTTTGTATGGCTGAATTCAATTAATAATGAATGAAATGAGGATGTATAATCATTTTCATTGTTGTAATTTTTTCTCAATCATCTTAAAATTACTTGTGTCACCAGTCATGAGTTTATATATTTTAAGAAAATAAATAAAATAATTATAGAAACATGTTGTAATTTTTGTTAATTAAATGACTAACACTACACAACAGGTATATATATATATCTATATATAGATATATAGATATATATACTGTATAACATATTTTCTGTATTTATATGAAAGGTTTATATTAGTCATGTTTGTTTAAATTTTGTTTATATTGGAGTAAAATATATCCTTAATTTTGTTTTATGATGGATTGAGAATGTTTAAAAAAGCATATTTTTTTAATCTACAATCATACTCCGTAAAAATGATTGTTAATCTACCCCACTTTTATATGTGTGTGTGTCTGTGCGCATTTTTGGACACACACACACACACACACACACACACACACACACACACACACACACACACATGAATACATCAACATCCTTAGAGCACTCTCCTCAACAGAACAAACTCCATTAGTAGGCATCTATCCTCAGGGCTGTCACTGACTTCTCCTATCAGACTCCACTGTCCACAAAGAGAGAGAGAGAGAGAGGAGAGAGAGGAGAGAGAGAGAGAGAGAGAGAGAGGAGAGAGAGAGAGAGAGAGAGAGAGAGAGAAAGAGAGAGAGAGAGAGAGAGAGAGAGTGTATGACTGAGAAAATCTGACTTATAGGCAGAGGAGACTTTTCAGCAAGTCACAGTACAGATTATTTCTCATACATGTTTCATATGGTGAAATCAGTGAAGGCATTTCTAACAGTTTGATGCTCTAAAATGAGCACGTTGCTTTCAGTTTTGGGGGTTCCAGCCAAAACCCCACAGGATTTGTGTGAGAAATAATGAGTGACTTCCAACTTCATTTGTACATGTTCCTACACAGATACACACACAAACACACTCCAACCTTCTATATTTAGTTTATCTATTCTAAATAAGACCTGAAAGGCATGGTGAAAAAAGAAATTGACGGAAACTTTTATCCGCGACTTTCTTTTTTCAATTTGCCTTTCAGCGCTTTTGTTCTATTCCTATCAGTATTTCAGATACATCTGCCACGTACGAACAAATATACATCTCTTTTAAAGTTTTGTTAACATAATCTAGAACTTTTAGGTAAACATTTATTTTTGAATTATTACACTCCACTACAAACTTGTAATAAGTATCGCTAGTATTACAATTTCTTAAAGCTACAACAACAGTCTCCATAAACCCTTTCACTTCCATTGTTCCCAAAATGATATTTTTTGCTGCAAGAACAACACCCCAACATCCTTTCAGCTTTGCACCAACAAACAATTTCTCATATTTCCTGCCAAATCCAGCCCGATGGCCCATGATGTAAAATGCAGCATGGATGATTCTAATCCTCTTGGTAATAGTTTTGTTTTTTGATGATTATTTAAACAACATCAAACAATTAACGTGAACATGATGAATTGATGTTATAGAGCTACATACAATCTCTTTAAGCAGATATACATCAGAGAGCCAAACAGTGAGTGGCTGAGTGGGAACAGATGGTAGATGGTACAGTCATGGATCCATACTTTCATTGTGTGTTGCTAGAGTAGGTAACCAATGAACCATTGAAGACCAAAGACGTTCTAAAAAGGTTGACAAGAATGTAAAATCCCACCTGAGCTAAATCACTTCTTTTAGAAAAGTACTAGGCCTAATTGAAGTTGATTGACAGTAAACTTCTCGCGAAAATGTATTCATCCTCGTGGAGGTTTTTCTGTATTCAATAGCTGTCTGAATACAAAAGATAGACAATAGATAAAATAGTCAGCTTTTTTACAATTTTCTATTGTATATCTACTCAAAGCTGAGCACAAAGGGATTCTGGTGAGGCGGTGTAACATCACCAAGCTAGCAAAAATACAGTTAGCAATCCTCACATTCAATTTTTTTATCTATATGATTAATTTCTGAACAGATAATACAATACAAACAGTAATACAATAGTAAACAGATAGTAATGCAATAAAGCTCAACAACTGCTGGATGTTAAACATTAGAAAGAAGACGCTGTAACTATTACCATGCAACAACAAACAGATAGGCTAGCACGGTGCATTGACGCGTTTCTCAAAACAACGGTCATCTCCTCTTTTCTTTCAGGATGAGCTGCCACAGGATTAAAAATTATGTAAATGCATGTCACGTTGGAACATTTAGTAAAATAGACTACTTGTAGCAATATAAACTGGCGTTAAAGCCACTGCTGTACTGTGGGCATCCAGCGGGCACTTTGGCCATCCACCGGCGTACTGTGGGCACATTGGGCATAATGTTGGCATGCTGTGGGCACACTGTCTACACATTGGGCATAATGTTGGCACACTGCTGGCACATTGGGTATAATGTTGGCATACTGTGGGCATACTGTGGGCACACTGTCAGAACATGGTGGGCACATATTGGGTAAACTGTGGGCACTGTGGGCATACAGCCCTGCACCTCTACGGTGGGGATGTGCACACTACCACTGCTGCTCTACGGCATACTGTGGGTATATTGGGCATACTTTGGGCACCTTGTGGGCACAGTGGACAAACTGTGGACATACTGTGGGAACACAGTGGTCACACTGAGCATACTGTGGGCACACTGTGAGCAAACATTGGGCATACTGTGGGCGGACATTGGACATACTGTGGGCACACCGCGGGTAAACTGTGGGCATGCTGTTGTCAAACTGTTGGCATACTGTGGGCACACATTGGGTATACTGTTGGCATGCTGTGAGCACACTATGGGCACACTGGGCATACTGTGGGCACACTCTGGATAAAGTGGGAATACTGTCGGCACACATTGGGGATATGGTGGGCATACTGTAGGTGCACTCTGGCGGCTCTGAAAAATGGTCCTCTTTTATGATAGCTGAAGTAACTGATAAAACTGACCAATAACATTACTACCATGCAGTATAATTGTTTAAATTGTCTGAAATAACCATTTATTTGGGCTCATGTGGGGTTTCGGTGGGCAAGGCCACAGTGGGTTGCTCACAGAAAACCCACATAGGGGCACAAATGGGATTACTGTGGATTTTCTACTGCATACAGCCCATTCTCACTCCCATCGTGTCCAAAAGCAATGCTTGGTCAGCTGCCTTTGGCATTTGTTATTGACAAAAAAAGTCTCCTTTAGCATTATATTTAGATATGCTTGGTTGGTACTTTTGGCATCACGTTTTGAAGCTCTCGGAACTTGCGTCTAGCCCTTTGGCGTCATATTTAGTTGAACTTGGTAAGGACTCTTGGGGTAACATTTGTCATGCCCTGGGTAGGAACGTACATTTAACTGGATGGAACAGTTAGATTAAGGAAAAGATTGTGGGTGGGCTTGCAAAAAGTATGTTTCAGTGACACTTGGGACAAAAATGGGCCATCCGACCCAGCCACCACCCCAACCAACCTCCTTACACAAATTTTCAGTCTATCATGCTACTTGTTACTGTTGTCACTCTTAATAATACGTCATCTAACAGCGCTGCGGTATCATTGTCATGAAATGGTCTTGCTAGCTTGAGCTCATCTCCCTCCCCTTTTCCGTTATACAGATAAAATTAATTAAAGAGTAAGTCCTTATTAAGTATTACAATCTTCTACCTTTAGTTTAGCTTTCCATATATGTGTGATTATACAGTATACCTTACGCACTGGGCCTGTTTTCCCACTTTAGAAACAGTTGCTGTGGTGACAGAAAGTGTCATTTAAGTGGATGAGGTCTTGTGGTAAACAACAATGATATGCTGCTCTGTTTCAAGGTTACTTTCTGTTCCTTTTAGAGAAACCCGTGTTGCAGCAGTAGCTGAATAGAGTTTAGTGGGCTTTCTGTCCGTGCTTTCTGTCTATATCAAAGACTAATAGGCTAGATGTGATAGGAGAAGACAATTTGATAAAGCCAGCCTGCGTTCACAAACTCAACGCACTAACACTAATAATACGTGGCCACAGTCAGTGGGATGTAGCCAGTGGTACAGTATGTAGAATCTGTACTTGAAGTATGCTCTAAGTCTGACAGAGACATATGTTTGGATCGTGTCACTGGATATAAATTCATAAAATATTATTTGAACTACAGTCAAATTTTGGAAAATCCCATTCCACTGAAACCTGCCTTTTACATTTAACAGACCACGTCAAGAAGCAGGGTGATGGAGGCAAATTCTGTGGAATGTTAGACCTTCAAAAGGCTTTTCATACCGTGGATTGTGGTGTCCTGCTGTTGAAGCTAAAGGCCATGGGGTTAGGCAAGTTAGGTTCAATGGGTGAATTCTTACCTCTCTGTGAAGACATACAGTGCCTTGCGAAAGTATTCGGCCCCCGTGAACTTTATGACTTTTGACACATTTCAGGCTTCAAACAAAGATATAAAACTGTA
>NW_022605616.1:136153-136829 GCF_008692095.1 Etheostoma spectabile | reverse complement strand
TTTTTGTGAAGAATCAACAACAAGTGGGACACAATCATGAAGTGGTACGAAAGTTAATGGATATTTCAAACGTTTTTAACGAATAAAAAACTGAAAAATTGGGCGTGCAAAATTATACAGCCCCCTTATGTTAATACTTTGTACCACCTTTTGCTGCGATTACAGCTGTAAGTCACTTGCGGTATGTCTTTATCAGTTTTTCACATCGAGAGACTGAAATATTTGCCCATTGCTACTTATTTGTGAACCATTTCATTGTAGATTTTGCTTTATGTTTTGGATCATTGTCTTGTTGGAAGACAAATCTCCGTAACAAGTCTCAGGTCTTTTGCAGACTCCATCAGGTTTTCTTCCAGAATGGTCCTGTATTTGGCTCCATCCATCTTCCCATCAATTTTAACCATCTTCCCTGTCCCTGCTGAAGAAAAGAAGGCCCAAACCATGATGCTGCCACCACCATGTTTGACAGTGGGGATGGTGTGTTCAGGGTGATGAGCTGTGTTGCTTTTACGCCAAACAAAACGTTTTGGGAAAGTTTGACATGAGCACCTTCTTCCACATGTTTGTTGTGTCTCCCAGGTGGCTTGCTGCAAACTTTAAACAAGACTTTGTATGGATATCTTTAAAAAATGGCTTTATTCTTGCCACTCTTCCATAAAGGCCAGATTTGTGCAGT
>NW_022605616.1:135990-136143 GCF_008692095.1 Etheostoma spectabile | reverse complement strand
ATTGATTGTTGTCCCATGGACAGTCTCCCACCTCAGCTGTAGATTTCTCCAGTTCATCCAGAGTGATCAAGGGCCTCTTGGCTGCATCTCTGATAAGTCTTCTCCTTGTATGAGCTGAAAGTATAGAGGGACGGCGGGGTCTTTGTAGATTTG
>NW_022605616.1:135816-135973 GCF_008692095.1 Etheostoma spectabile | reverse complement strand
TTCCATTTCAATATTATCGCTTGCACAGTGCTCCTTGGGATGTTTAAAGCTTGGGAAACATTTTTGTATTCAAATCTGGCTTTAAACTTCTCCACACCAGTATCTGAGACCTGCCTGGTGTGTTCCTTGTTCTTCATGATGCTCTCTGCGCTTTAAA
>NW_022605616.1:135665-135806 GCF_008692095.1 Etheostoma spectabile | reverse complement strand
AGACTATCACAGAGCAGGTGCATTTATACGGAGACTTGATTACACACAGGTAGATTCTATTTATCATCATGAGTCATTTAGGTCAACATTGGATCATTTAGAGATCCTCACTGAACTTCTGGAGAGAGTTTGCTGCACTGA
>NW_022605616.1:126559-135655 GCF_008692095.1 Etheostoma spectabile | reverse complement strand
GCTGAATAATTTTGCACGCCCAATTTTTCAGTTTTTAATTTGTTAAAAAAGTTTAAAATATCCAATACATTTTGTTCCACTTCATGATTGTGTCCCACTTGTTGTTGATTCTTCACAAAAAATTACAGTTTCGTATCTTTATGAATACTTTTGCAAGGCACTGTACAAGGGGACACTTTCAAAAGATAAAACTAAGTTGTGGGGTCCTTCAAGGGAGTGTTGTAGGGCCACTCTTTTTTTTAGTGGACATTATTAACATAAAAGATGGCTCTTTATCTGACCTTTTTCTTTATGCCAACAATTCAGCTATTCTTGTGTGCCATAAAGCTTTAGTAGTTCTTGGATGAGGAGCTTCTAAATGTTGGATTTGGCTGTCTGATAACGAGCTGTCTTTTCATCTAGGGAAAACACAGCCCCTCCTATTTGGATCCAGAAGAAAACTTGGAATGTCCCCAGTGATACGAGTAAAGATATAACACATGTTTAAGATAAGAAAAACAATTGTGCTAAATAAGTACTTCTGAGACACGACAAGTACTTGCTGAAAGTACTGTGGGACCCATCCACCACCTTGAAATACGTGCTTCGTTCCTAATTACCACAGATACAAGCGTTTGCATTACTGTGTTGTAAACAGTAATGTTTTCTTTAAAGGCACTATCTCTGTGCCCAAAAGTGTCCAAACAAAGATAATCAGAAAACGGTATATCACTGAAAACACCAGTGACACATTTATACAGCTTTTCTCCTCCACACCAGCCCTCTCTGGGCTATCATCAGTGAGCTTGTAGATAATTTCAACTGTAAAATCACAAGTTATTGATCATTGCTCCCACAGGTCAAAGTTGTATCTGGTAAGAAAAGATCTCCATGGAGAATGTCCTACTGGTGAGAACGAAAAAGAGAGTGTAGAAAGCTGAACGAGTGGCGAAAAACAAATCTCCTGGTCCTTATAACTCCTATAAAGAGAGACTTCGCATTTATAATTTGGAACTGAGGAATGCAAAGGTCCTTTTCTCTGATATTATCTCTAGAACAATAATAATTCCCGTGCTTTGTTTGCTACTGTTGATAGTTAACAAACCCTCCAGTACCAGTAGCATCTGAACTTTTATCTACCAAGGCCTGCAATGACTTTGCCTCCTCTTCAAAGACAAAATTCAAAAGATTAGACAAACAGTCAGTGCCTCCATATCAAGTCCAGATAGGTGTTGTCACAGTGTTCAAGCAAAAATAGTTCCAATATGACAGAATTTCACACGATCACCATACAAACCTGGAGGACATTATTCACATCTGAAAACCTCGACCTGTTGCCTTGATGTTCTACCAACGACTTTTCAAAAATGTTTCCAATTGTTTACTTCTGATCTTCTACAGATTGTGAACACATCTCTTCTTTCAGGTATCTTTCCACAGGCCCTGAAAACTGCAGTAATCAAGCCACTCTAAAAAAGAACAACCTAGACAGTCACTAATGAGCAACTATAGGCCAATATCAAACCTTCCGTTTTTAAGTAAAATCATTGAAAAAGTAGTCTTTCACAACTCAACCATTCTTGTCACTAACAACGTTTTGATACCTTTCAGTCGGTTTCCGACCACACCACGCACTGAAACGCTCTTGTCAAAGTCTTTAATGACATCCACCTTAACACAGATAATGGCAAAATTTCAATCTTAGTATTACTTGATCTAGTGCTGCATTTGACACGGTCGACCACGATATACTACTAACCGATTGGAAAACTGCGTTGGCCTTCGGGCTCAGTACTAAACTGGTTGAATCCTCCTAAAGAATAGGGATTACTTTGTGTCTATAGGTAATTATGCATCTGAGCGTACAATATGACGTGCGGAGTTCCGCAAGGCTCCATTCTGGGGCCTCTTCGTGTTAACATCTACATGCTTCCACTGGCTCAGATTATGGAGAAAAACAAAATAAGTTCCATAGTATGCGGACACACAAATTTACATGACCTTATCGCCAGGGGACTATAGCCAATACAAAAACTGACTAAGTGCATCGAACAAATTACGGCTGGATGTGCCAGAACTTTCTGAAATTAAATGAAGGAAAAACTGAGTGTGTGTTTTTTGGAGCAAGAGAGACCGATTAAAAGTCTGCGCTCAGCTTCAAACAACAATGTTAAAAACAACAGACAAGCCAGAAATCTTGGTGTAGTCATGGACTCAGACCTGAACTTTAACAGCCACATTAAGACAATTACAAAGTCAGCCTACTATCACCTAAGAATATATCAAGGGTTAAAGGACTTATGTGTCACAGGATTTGGAAAAACTTGTCCATGCCTTTATCTTCGTAGACTTGACTACTGTAACGGGGTCTTTACAGGTCTCCCTAAAAAATCAACAGACAGCTGCAGCTGATTCAGAACGCTGCTGCTCGAGTCCTCACTAAGACCAAGAACTGGATCACATCACTCCAGTTCTGAAGTCTTTACACTGGCTTCCTGTTCTCAAAGAATAATTTCAAAGTACTCTTGCTAGTTTATAAATCACTTACGGTTTAGGTCCAAAATATATTGCTGATCTGCTACTACACTATGAACCACCCAGACCTCTCAGGTCATCTGGGACAGGTCTGCTTTCTGTCCCCAGAGTCAGAACTAAACAGGGTGCCTTTTCAGTTTCTATGCTCCTCATATCTGGAATAAACTCCCAGAAACCTGTAATCCGCTGCTACTCTCAGTTCTTTTAAATCAAGGCTGAAGACCTTTCTATTTGATGCTGCCTTTCTTTAAATGACTAATCATTTCTTTAAATTTCTTAGGCTGCACTGTAAATTTTATTCTTGTTTTTATGTTTCTCTTTGTTTTAAACGTCTATTCATGTGTTTTACCGGTTTTTAATGCTTATGATTTTTAACTGTTTTTACTTGTGTTTTATCTGTTTAACTGATTTTGTGTAAAGCACTTTGAATTGCCTTGTTGCTGAAATGTGCTATACAAATAAAGCTGCCTTGCCTTGCCTTGCCTTACTGCAAACGTCAGTGTGGGGTTTACAGTAATAAACATGTGGAATACATGAAAAATTACAGTGCATTTCGCAGGCAAAAAGACAGAAGCCTGGAATATTAACTTATGACAAAACGTTTACTTTTGATACGTCAATTATATGGTATTTTGCTTTTATTACTTATATTTTAGTTAAGTAAGATGTTGAATGCAGGCTTTTACTTTTAATGTGGTCTTTTTTTTCATTGTGGTATGAAAAAAAGGATCTGAACATTTCAATAATTTCAAACCATACAAAATCTTATATTGATTAAAACAATCAAGCTTACCCAAAAAGTAGCATTCATCTTTCCAACATGCTAGAACATGAAATAAATACACACCTGAATGAGCAAATTATGTAATATTGCTTTGTGACTCAAAGAGTCAAACTAAAATTCAGCTTTTTTTGTGCTTGCTCCATTCACCAAGTCTCATTAGTTACACATACAACAACACCATCTAGTGTTAAATATCAGGTATCACATGCCAGGGAGACTGGTGGTAGTGGAATACATCAGCATTTATTTAAAGGCCCTGGACACCCACACAAGTGTTTTCTGTTCTTTTATCTGATTAGACCTCTGCCCAGGTTGAAGGTGGGAAGAAGCATAAATGGGAATTTATTGTGTCTAGAAAACCTGATCTCACAGAATTCTGTGAAATGAACATGGCCACCAAACTCAATATCTGTGGCAGTTTCATGGAATCACAAAAAATTCTGTGATGGGCCCACGGAAGAATTCTGTGAAATAAACACAGCCCCTTAAGGTAAAGAAAAGGTTGAGGGTGGGCTTACAGTTCCGTAACACACGGGAAGAACGGGACAGTTAAGTTTAGGAAAAGGTTGTGGGCGGGTTTACGGTTCTGTGACACACGGGAAGAATGGTACAGATGGGTATAGGAAAAGAAGAAAGCAACTTTAGGAAACATCACACGCGGGACATGATCCCCGGTCTCCCGGGTGAAAGTCCTGTGTTTGACCCATCCACCCCTCCAACCATCCTCCTCACGCAGATTTTCAGGCTACTTCATTTTGTCATTGACTTTACGTTGGCATTGTTATCCATGGTGGCCACACGGAATTTTCACACATTCTGTGCCACCACCACGTAATGTGGTATTAACAGTTCATGATCATTTCACGGAATTCTGTGAGACCAGGCTGGTCTAGAGAGCCTCAAATTGTGAGAAAAGAACACCCACTCCATTTATCAGAAAATATGTGTAAAAAAAGAGATTTGATGCTGGATATGACGTCCTGGAGTGTTTTGCACCAACTGGTCTTCATCAAGCCTGGACCTAACTGCTATGTGGTAGAATGTAACTAAGCATATTTACTCGAGTACTGTACTTAAGTACAAATTTGAGGTACATTTCATTTCAGAGAGAAATATTGTAGTTTTTACTCCACTGCATTCATCTGACAGCTTCAGTTGCTAGTTTATTTACAAATGAAGTTTTTTTCCGCACAAAACACACGTAGTTTATAAAATACCATGTTTTATTAGGAATTAAACTACCCAATACAGTATAATGGCCTACAAGCCAGCTGAAATGATTAAACCATTAAACACATAACTGTTTGAATTGTTTCCAGTTTGAAGTAACTTTAAAGCTGTAAGATCAGGCTAACATCGCACTAGCCACCCTTTTATTTACATTCATTTAAAATTAAAATACCCATGCTCTAGCTAAATGTACTAATCTGACTAACCATAACGTTGACGTTACACAGACCAGTAACATTACTGAACGTTAGGCGGTGACCATTTTTTTTTCATTGACATGCATGTCTGGGCATGCATGGGTTTTAAATATTTTTTTTCACGCAATACTGTTGTTACGTTGACAAGTGTTCAACATTTTGTAAGGCCAGTTAAATATAAAGTGTAGGCTTGGAATGCGTTTGTGAAATAACGTCATCACAGTCTGTGAGGTCAGTGGTGACTTTTTCAAGGTCAAACATTTGAAAATAATGTGAAGTTAAAATAAGGTATCTCCCTTCTCAACCTGAGATTGCTTATTGTTCATATCTTCATTTAGCTTATTGATATATGGTTTGAAGTCTCTTTGGTTCGTCTTTCTATGGACAAGTACCATTAAGGACATTAGTCTGCCACAGAGGTTAAATGTATTAACCTTAGCCTGTTTAACTTGAGATCAGCAGTAGCTACATTAAGCCTGCCCTCTTTAATATTTCACATTTGTAATGTTATTGTGTATTAAATACTCCCAAGATATTTTACATAACATTAGTGCTTTTGTGAAAGTGTTGCAACCTAGTTAACATCTCAGTCTTCTTTCTATTAAGGCTGAAGCTGAGGCAATTGGCGTCATACGGACTCTTCCATCTGGTATGTTAATGATGCTAAATAAGCTTTGCAAAAGTAATAAATATGAATAAATGCACACCACTAAAATGAGTCTAACTTATCCATAACTGTTTTCACTATTTATGCAGACTTGAGGATTTGATAGGGGGTAACATAGTTTAACAATGGCGTGGATTTGTAAACTTTGGGCAGCAGCCTTTAATAAAAGAGCACAGTTGCTTCAACACTATTGTTTGCATCACAGCAATTTTTCCTCAGTCAGTTCTTTGTTAAAGACAAGGGTCTGTATATAGACTGCATCTGCATTTCAGTCAGTAAATGCTTTGAAAATTCATCTTACACGGTTACATAGTCAGACAGTTGTGTGACGTGAAAATCAGGTGGGATGAATGTCATTTCACTGTCCTGCGTGGATTCAAGCAACCATTTAATGACAAAAGTCTTCTTTGTCATTTAAGGACACATTTATAACATGAGCGCATTCATTCATTCATTCAGAAATTGTCATTACTGTACTTATGTGTACTCTTCCTTCAATGCCCACAAAAGTAGGATTCATCCAGACTATGATGTCTCAGATTTTAAGGATGACATTGTCTTGACAGAAACTGACAGACATGTACTATTTCCCATGTAGACCTATTCTAGAAGAGCATTATTGAGCATTCATTTTAATTCTTTTGTGTGACAATTTGACTCAGGTTTACATCAACTATAGCATATCATTTGTTTTAAGGCTCTGTATATTTTCCACCAAATCTGACAGAGAATAAGATCAATGTTTTGCCATTATTGGACAAAAGAGTAGCATCTTTGTTGCTATTTATTTATATATACGGATAGACTTGAACAGATTTTGTTTTGTTTTTTTACATTTGTGCTGGTCTGTGCCGAGTTTCACAGAATTGCAAATCAACCTGAAGAACCATTTCTTTATGCAGTTGGACAGTCAAGCCAATTGTCTTCAGAGCTTGTTCAGGAAAAAAGCTGCACCCACAAAAGTTGCCACCATTCTGGGTCAGCTCTTTAGAGCTTATGACCTCCAGGTTAGCTAGTTATGGTTCTTGGAGTGGATTTTGGTGTAACCTTTTAGAAACCCTCAAGTTCATATACTTGAGAAAGGTCTTTATTGTAAAACTTTTATGTGGCTATGCTGTTTAACATCCAAAGTGAAGAAACATTATGTTGTCACACTTCAGGAACAAGTTGATGTCCATGTTAGACGCGCTGCTGTCCTCCGTGCTATCCCTGCATATCTAAACGAGGATGACTCTGGTTTTCTGAAGCTGTGCGATGTAAGTAATATTGTTTGTGTAAAAATAGAAATTGTGTAAAGAGAATTGTGTAAATTGTTCTGGGGGCATCATAAATTAAGCTTGATTGTGTGAGGAATAGGTCCTCAAAGAGTGTGTCTTCTGCTCAGACATCGTTCAAGTTCTAGTTGCAGGTTTTGAGTATAATGATAATAATTGTAGTTATTGCAGGGTATAGACTGGATGCAAGTCAGAAAAAAAAAAAAGTCCACTTATGGATGTCTTTGAAATTAAGCTTTTTTTAAGTTTCTAAGTATAAAAAAAATGTGTGGGACTGAATCATTCATATTCTCTAAATGTTTCACAAGCTCTGTTTAGGCTGCACTTAAAGCAACATACCGCTTTTGTGGATAGCTTAGACAATCTGGGGTGACAGTTCTCTCTTCTTGTGTTTAGAAGTCGCAGTCGGATGAACCTAACATTGACGACCTACCGGTTGGGCTTCTCTTGATCAGTGCCAATTCAACAAATGCCACGTTTGTCTGCCCAGACAGGACGGCGGTTGTGCTTGAGAGTATCAAAGTTATCAATTTCCCCACATTAGCGGATGGATTTGTGATGCTTTTTGCACTGATTTATGGCCTGCCTCTAAGTTACCCAAAAGACTTGGCCAACACATTTGACTTCATCCAGAAAGTGTTGATGTGCCTGGATGACAGGAAGCTGAGGCCCAGGGTGTTGAGCCTTAAATATGACCTGTTGGCAGTGGAGTAACCTAATGTGTTACAAAAACAAAGACAACAAGGTTGCCTCTTTACTGGACTTTTTGTATTCATATGCACTACTGTCATTTGAGCATACCCTAGATAGAACAATGAAAGTGGTAGTAATAGTTTACTTTGTTTTTTAACATCTTCTGTTGTTTGGAGTATAACTGTTCAACCAAATGTTTGATGGAGGGTTGGTACTTTATGGATGTGTAAAACAGTATGGAAAATGTTTTCCCTCTGGTTATACTGCTATATTCGTATCTTTGATAATTCTAGCAATATTATGTCTTTATGAGCCATATAGGTACCACACCTTGGTTCACTCATAGGAGTTAGGATTTTCCTAAGGCCAAGTTCTGTTAGGGTTGGGAAATCTTTTGATTTGGGTACCCATACCAATACATTGACTTCAATACCAGTTTCTGAACAATACTTTTTTCATATCAATTTGATAAAATCCATTACGACAAAATTAAATTACACATCACAGTACAAATTGTTTGATTTATTTTTCAGCTACTACGTGAGCCGTCTGTAGGAACAAATGAAAAATCAGCACATCAGCTCCTGCAAATCCTCCAAGGTTTGTACCTGAGAAGCAGCACACCAACGACTAAAACGGGTGGCTAAATCACGAGCAAATTTAGTGTGAGACTGCTTCTCTTTTTTGTGTGATTTGAACCGCTGACAATATACTTCCGGCACCAATTCATATGGTCCAAGTACAGCAGCTTTAACCAAGTGGTAGACACCACTATCAGTGACACTCATGGCTGAAAATGCCTCCTGGGCCTTACCAGTGAGAACACACTGAAGCAGTAGAGAGCTGTCAGTGTCAGACCAACCCCATGCATTTGCTAAATGTTCAAACAACACAAAGAAAATGTCAGGGTCCTTTTCATTAAATTTTGGAACCAACCAACTCATCTTTGTGTAACTTTTTAGAGAGATCTACGCCGTAATAGTCAGCCACTCTAAAGAGCTGGTCTTTCTTACAAGAATCAAGCAACGCCACACCTGGACACTGAACAAATTCCTCAATTGAAGCCATTTCTCCAGGCAGAAAGTGTCTAAGCAACAAAAAACACGTGGCTCTATCACCAGACAAGGATTACAGGCCGCAAGTATGGAACCTTATTCCTCTGGCTAACCGCCTAAACAATGCTACCTCTCTCACTCAACCCTGGTCTTCATGCAGGCTAGTGACAGGATAAATTAAGCACAAGCCCAGTAACTCTGTTAACTTTTAGCATGCTAAAAATCACCTTGACAGCCATGGAGTGCACCCAAGCAGCTCCCAAACCGCTCTAATCACCTGCTGCACAAAAATAAACTAAAACAAAAAGAGTCAATGGGGACAACGAGTGTCCCACATTGCTTATGCCTATCGGGAATAAAGGCTCCAAACGACTCACCAGCCCTCAACTCTGCAACCTGTTAGTTACAGAAACGAGAGCCAGTCAAAACAGTCACTTTTTTTTTCTTCTTTAAAACTTTATCAGATTCCCAGCACTAACAAATCCCAGACGAGACCCCATTTGTTACCTCCTGGCTCAAGGCCGGCAACAAAAAGGGAGGTCTCACGCAGATAATGTAACCAAAAAGTAGTTTATTCAACTAAATACCCTAATAACATAACCCAACATAAATGTAAGAGTGGGGTGTGTAAGTATAGAAGACATCAGTCATGTTTGCCATGCATGGATGAGTGAATGAATGA
>NW_022605616.1:118467-126549 GCF_008692095.1 Etheostoma spectabile | reverse complement strand
GTTGTAAGGTGCAACAAACCAAACAAAGAACATAATAGTGGATGCTCCAGTAGGACCAGCTGAGAGAGAGTGAGACTACCAGAAGTTTTCCTGAGTGTCTTTGACGTTTAACGTTGTTCATGGGTGTTTTAAGCCCCCAAAATCGCCTTCCAGGCAGCGCTGACTGGAAGGCACTAGGATGGCACTATGGTTAGGGTTTGGATTAGGGTTATGCGCCTTGAAGTCAAAGGTCGCAGCGCTGCCTGAAAGGAGATGTTGGGGGCTTAAAACACCATTGAGCTGTAACATTAGACAACTAATGGTAAAAGCATGCTGCATGCTTATTGGCTCACTGACACTGATGAGATTTACTACTTGGGTGTTGAAATTTGGTAGAATGGCAAAGCATCTTTTGATACTCAGTAAGAAGCCAATAAAATAGTATTGAATTCGGTACCCAGCCCTAGGTTCTGTACCATTTTTCCTTTTTTATTACTGCGTACTGTATCATCAAACTGTATCATCAAACAGTGACATCAGTGTGTACTGATGTCACTGTTTGACAAGTGTTTATTGTTGTGATGGGGGCGGAAGGAGGACCCAAACGCAGTGTAGCAGGTGGAAGGCAAAAAGCGTTTATTGGGGAACACAGCAGCAACGGATACCAAAAAACGTCAAAACACGGGAGCCGAGAAAAACCAAAAACCGAAGCACAAGGGCTGGAAACTCCAGGGGAAGTAAACGGGGCAAAAAATATCACGGGAAGTCTTACAGAGCTGGAACAGAGGAGAGGTGACGACACTGGAGAACAAAAGGATCTAACAAGAGGCAAAGGAAACACGGGGGTTAAATACATAGTTAGGCAATAGGAACAGATGAGACAACAGGTGAATCACATTAGGCGGGGCTGGACAATCAGACACACAAGTAAGCTAGACAGACAGACAAGACAGGAAGTTGACTACCAAAAAAGCAGAAAGCATAACAAACACACAGGGAAACATAAGCACGAAGCTATGACACCAACTAGGGAGAAAACGGGACAAAACACCGGGAGGCTAAATGGGAAAATAACCCCAAACAAAACCCCAACCCACAACAGAACCCCCCCCCCAAAGACGATACCAGATGTCCAAAACCCCAAACAAAAACCAAAGGAACAAAAAACAACCCATTAAGGGCGGAAGACACTGGAAAAGAGGGGTCCAAGGACGGAGAAACGGGACAGAAGGAAACCCGGGCACGGGGGACAAGGGCATGGGGAGCACGGACAAAGAAGCCGAACCGGACAAGGAAAGGCATAACAAGAATGAAGCGGAGATAGGAGCAGGCCGAAGAGAAGGAACAGGGAGCGAGAAGAGGACCGAAGGAGGAGCGAGAGAGGGACTGAGAGAGAGCGGAGAGGGACTGAGAAGAGGGAGCGAGAGAGGACTGAGAAGGAGAGTGAGAGAGGGATGAGAGGAGGCGACCGGAAGGAGGACCAGGAATAGGAGATGGGAAGGAATAGGAGAGGGCGAAGGAGGGACAAGACTGAGACTAGAGGACGCAGGGGGAGAAAGATAGGACAGAAGACCAGACAGAGAAGGCACTACCGGTGGGCACAAGGAAGTCCAGAACAAGGGCTGAGACCGTAGCGAGCGAGGGACCAAAGAAAAGACTGAGGAGGGACAAAGGGTAGGGACAAGAGAGAGCGAGCGGACACCGAGAAAGACACAGAACAAGACAGACAGAGGAGGGAAAAGAACAGAGCGGTAGAACCACAGAGACCCACATAAAGAAGGAAGAAGCGACAGAGAGAGATAGACAGCAAACCGAATGAGAGAGAGACAGAGGACAAGAACGACAGACAGACAGACACCGGAACGAAAAAGACAGAGGAAAAGACACCAGGACGGAGAGCAAACCCCGGGAGAAACAGAGACAACCCAGAAAGAGAGAGACAGACAGACAGAGACATCAAACAGAGCGAGAGTGACACAGAGAAGACAGAGAGACATAGGGAGCACAGAGACAGAGCAATGGAGACAGGGCGGGACCAAAGACAGCGAGGGATTGGAGGAGAGGGACAGAGAAAGGGAGCCGAAAAGGAACTAGGGCAGGCACAGAGAGAGAGCCAGAGCGACGGGGACGAAAGAGACACAGAGAGCAGAGACAGAGACACACGGAAAGAGAGCGAGCTACACACAACAAACAGGGGAGAAAAGGGACAGCGACGCAGAGTGCAAGACAGACAGACTAGAAAGGGAAGAGACAGCAAACGCAGAGACGAGTGAACTAGACCGACACAGGGACCAAGAGAGACATGGGAGAGACTGATACAACCAGAAAGACAGTGAGACACAAGCCACACCGAAAGAGGAGAAGCAAAGAGAGCAAGACAGACAGATACAGTACAGAGACAAGACAGACAATACAAAAAGCAAGAGAGACAGTGCGATTGAGACGAGTAATCGGGAAGGGCGAGGATGAGACAAGAGAGGACTAGGAGGAGAAGAACAGAGAAAAGAGCGGAGAAGCACAGGGACAGGTACAGCGCAGCCTAGATAGAAAGGCAAAAACACTAGAACGGAGAGGAACGGAAGTCACCCACACAAACAGCAGAAAAAGGGACTGAAACCCAGAGACAGGACAGACACAGGAAGAGAGAGACACCCACACAAAACAAGCAAAAGGGACAGCGAGGTTTGTGTGGGAGAGACAGAGCGACACCCGACCGAGCAAGAGAATGCGAACCAGACGACACATGGAGAGAAACACAGGGAGACACGTAAAGAGATCAAGAAGGGAGTGGGACCGAGCACAGGACTCACAGAGACTGGACGAAGGGTGGAGAGACAAAAGGGAGAAGACGAGACGCAAAAACCAGACAGACAAAAGAGAGCGAGACGGAACTGACCACAGAGAGGGAGACAGACAGGCACCGGGACCGAAGAAACCGAAGCAGGAGAGAAAAAAATAAAGAAACAAACAAGAAACAATAACTAAATAAAAAAACAATGAGACTAGGCAACCAGAAGGAGGATGGAACGAAAGAAACCAACCAAGGAGAGGGACCAGACTAAGAGACCAAAACGAGGGAAACAATGACACAGAGGACGGAAGAGAGACATACATAACAAAAACAGAGAAGGGGAGAGAGATACAGAGAACGTGGGTGACTCACCAACACAGGGATCGACGACCGAGAGAAGAGACTTAGGAGGTTCGAGGGGATGCATAAGACTGCCCAACAGAGGGCGCACTAGGAACGCGAGAGCGGGCGTACAAAAACAAACCACAAGAGGGCGCACTAGAGACCCAAGAATGGGTATACTACAAAAGCCCACGAGAGGGCGCACTAGGAGTACGAGGAACACGGAGAAGCCCACAGGGGGGCGCACTAGGAAGAGCCCGCGGGGAGCTCACAGAAAGCCCGCGAGGAGCTCACGGAAGAGCCCGCAGAGGACTCCGCGAAGAGCCCGCGGAGGAGCTCACGGAAGAGCCCGGAGAGCTCACGGAAGAGCCCGGCGAGGGCTCACGGAAGAGCCCCGGAGACTCACGGAGAGCCCGCGAGAGGCTCAGACAGAGACCCGCGAAGGCTCACGGAGACCCACTGGAAACGGACAGGCGTAGACCGGGCAGGACGGGAGCGACGAACGGTGGGACTACAGACGGTCGGTTTTGGCGGCAAATTTGGACGGAGTGGACACAGGGACAGGGAGGAAGACGGGGACAGGAACGGTGACAGGGACAGAGACAGTGACCGGGAAAGGGACAAAGACTGGAACGAGACAAACACAGGGACTGAGACAAGCACGGGGACAGACGTAGCAGGGGACAAGCACTGGGACGGGATCCGAACAGGTAAGAGACGGGACAGAACAGACACAGTGATGGGACAAAGACGTGACGGGACAGACACAAGACCAGGAGACTAGGACTAGGAAGCAAAGACAACGGGGGGCCGGGGTTCCTGAGACCTGGGACTGAGGCCAGGACCTGAGGAGCCAGGGACTGAGTCCCGAGGGATCCCTGAACCGGACCAGGAACCCCGGGAGCACTGCCCAGGGAGACGGAAGCCCAAGCACCAACTGGGGGTCGGGGCGCTGACCGCCGCCGAGGGCTAAAAACTTGGCCGTCGGCCGGAGGCAGGGCCACCGAGCGCCAGCCGGGGTCAGAAGTGCTGGGCCTCTGGTCAGGGTTGGGTGGTCTGGTCGGCTGCTCTGGGGGGCCGGTCGGCCGGTCTGGGTCAGGGAAGCCAGTCGGCTGGTCTGGGTCAGGGGGGCCAGTCGGCCGGTCTGAATCTAAGGGGCCGGTCGGCTGGTCTGGGTCAGGGGGGCCATCGCCGTTGGGTCTGGAGGTCTGGACGGCCGGTCGGGTCGGGGGCCAGTCGGCCGGTCTGGGTCTTGGGGGCCAGTCGGCCGGTTTCGGTCTGGGTCCAAGGGGTCGGTCGGCTGGTCTGGGTGGCCGGGTGATCGCTGGGGGTCAGAGGCGGATTCCAGGGAGGACTGTCCAGTGCACACTCCCTGGGCATCCGCCTCTACAGGCACCGGCTGGGGGTCCGCCTTGTCGGCGGGAGCTGGCGGCTGGGGGTCCGCCTCGTCGGCGGGAGCCGCGGCTGGGGGTCCGCCTCGTTGGCGGAAACCGGTGGTTGGGGGTCCGCCTCGTCGGCGGGAGCCGGCGGCTGGGGTTGGGGGTCCGCCTCGTCGGCGGAAACCGGGCGTGGGGGGCCCCTCGTCGGCGGGAACCGCTGCTGGGGGTCCGCCTCGTCGGCGGGAGCCGGCGGTTGGGGGTCCGCCTCGTCGGCGGAGCCGGCGGCTGGGGTCCGCCTCCCGGAAACGCGGCTGGGGTCCGCCTCGTCGGCGGAAACCGCGGGCTGGGGTCCGCCTCGTCGGCGGAAACCGCGGCTGGGGGTCCGCCTCGTCGGCGGAAACCGGCGGCTGGGGGTCCGCCTCATCGGCGGGAGCCGGCGGCTGGGGTCCGCCTCGTCGGCGGGAGCCGGCGGCTGGGGCTGGGGGTCCGCCTCGTCGGCGGAAACCGGCGGCTGGGGGTCCGCCGCGGTGGCGGCAGTAGGCGGCTGGAGGTCCGGAAGGCTGGGCGCCGGCTCGCTGGTAGGAATCAAGGTGGTCTGCAGGCTGGCTTCCAGCTGGTAGATCTCTCTTAGCAGGGCCTTTATTCCTGGAAGCCTGAAAAGCCTGGGTTTGCCTGCCACAGAGTTCCTGATCAGGGCACATATGGTCAGCCGGCGCTCGGCATCTGTGGTCCTCCCCAATTCGGTGACGAACCGGTGGAGGGTGTACTCCAGCCGCTCAAGTTCCTCTACGCCGCCTCCAGAGAGCGCTGGGTCCGCAGTGGCTCCCGGAACACCGGTATCAGCCGGTTCCGCCGATTCCGGGAGGGGCCCAAACTCCCTGTCTACCTCCTCCCACCGCACCATCATTAGGTGCCACGTCTCCGTGGGATCCCCGTCGTGCATGCGGCAGAACGCGGAGGACATTAGGTCCGCCAACGGGTCCAGCGGGTGGAGAAGCGGCTCGAAGGTGTACTCTGCTGGGTCCATGACTGGTTAGATCCTTATGTTGTGATGGGGGCGGAAGGAGGACCCAAACGCAGTGTAGCAGGTGGAAGGCAAAAAGCGTTTATTGGGGGAAAACACAGCAGCAACGGATACCAAAAAACGTCAAAACACAGGGAGCCAGAGAAAAACCAAAAACCGAAGCACAAGGGCTGGAAACTCACAGGGGAAGTAACAGGCAAAATATCACGGGGATCTTACAGGGCTGGAACAGAGGAGAGGTGACGACACGCTGGAGAACAAAAGGATCTAACAAGAGGCAAAGGAAACACTGGGTTAAATACATGAGGTAATGAGGCATAGGAACAGATGAGACAACAGGTGAATCACATTAGGGCGGGCTGGACAATCAGACAAACAAAGTAAAGCTAGACTAGACAAGACAGGACAAGACAGGAAGTTGACTACCAAAATAAGCAGAAAGCATAACAAACACACAGGGAAACATAAGACAGAAGCTATGACACCAGACTAGGGAGAAAACCGGGACAAAAACACCGGGAAGGCCAAATGGGAAAATAACCCCAAACAAAAACCCCAACCCACAACAGTTTATGAATGTTTTAATGCATGGAAATGATGATAATGATGGTATAATGTACTGTATATCCTTAAATTTGAGCATTTACCATAACCAGATTTTATATTGTCCACTTCAATGATAAAAGCCCTTCGGCCATTTTCCAAGGCCATTGCACTGTTTAATAATGTTTAAATTACTGTTTAAAATATTGTCTATATGGCATCAAATATTTTATAGTTGCTTAATGAATAGTGACTTGCATTTAAAGTATCTGTTAACATTTCTTTCTTAAGTGTATTTGGATTTTGAGTTAAAGCTTCTTAAAACATTTTATGTAATAAGTTTAAAGTACTAATTAAAGTATTCTATGTTGGGATTTTCTCTATGAACTTTAAACGTTAAGTACACAAAATAAATATTTTCTTACAGATAATGTGACTTTTTATTGCAACGGTGATAAAAATATTTAAGCTTGATAAACTTTGTATTATTTGTACTTTTAAAATATAGTACCTAGTAAATGTGCTTGATCAGGAAAGTTTATTTGACTTATAAAATGATGTTAGAGTCACTTAAATGAACCTAGTAAGAGCATCATATTGGAGAACATTTGTTTAACTTACAAATCTAAGTAAGCAAAACAGAAATTTTTTGATGAAATCAGTTCAAATTTTTTTGATATATATTAATCAGGTTTTACAGTGCAGTTTTACTTCTTTCATTATTAGCCAGGGTCACACGGAACAGGCAAACGCAGAATGTTTCACAAAATTTTCTGCAGATTGTAAACAAATAAAAAAATATCAACTAAAACTCAGAATGTCTCCACCCCAAGCGAAAAAACAGTAAATAAATTCTGAAGATTTTCATTCTCAAAACTGGGTGGGCTGATAAGATGGGCTGAGTGAGGTCTGACTCTATCTCAGACTACATAAACTTCTATGTAGACTGCACTGTCCCAACAAAGACAGTTCAGTGTTACCCAACAACAAACCATGGGTAAAAAAAAACATCAAGAACATCCCGAATGCAAAGAGGAGAGCTTTCAGAGATGGGAATAGGGAGGAGGGGAAGGCCATTCAGGGGGACCTGAAGATGAAGATCAGGGAGGCGAAAGAGAAGTACAGGAGGAAGTTGGAGCGGAAACTCCAGCTGAACAAAATGAGGTGGCTTTAGACCTACTGGCAGCAGAGGAGTTAAAGGCACCTTGGACAGGGCCAAATAACTTGATCTGTTAATTTTACCAGATTTGGTTCTATGGCTTCTGCCGCTAACTCAACTGCTGACTCACCTCCAACCCCCCTACTCCCCCCTTCTCCTCCTTACTGTCCCTCGCCCTCCTCCTGGGAGATGCTGCTTACTCCCCCCTCCTCCGGCTCTCAGGTTAACATATCTCTCCAGCCTGATGACTCCTCCTCTCCCCCTACCCCACCTGTAACCTCTGTGTGCTTCACTGCGGACAAGGTGAGAAGACAGCTAAGTGGACGGCACTCTAATAAGGCTAAAGGCCCTGATGGTGTCGGTCCTGGGGTGCTTTAAGCCTGTGCCCCCCAGCTATGTGGAGTCCTTCACCATGTCTTCAGCCTGAGCCAGACCCGCAGCACTGACCTCCCATATTATGAAGACCCTGGAGAAACTGGTTTGGAACAGTTGCGGCCCCTGGTCAGATCCCTCTTGGACCCCCTCCAGTTCTCCTACCTGCCCCAACTTGGAGTTGAGGACGCTATCATCTTCCTGCTCAACCGCATCTACGCCCACCTGGACAAGCCGGCGAGCAAGGTGAGGGTCATGTTCTTTGACATTTCCAGTGCTTTCAACACCATACGGACGGCCCTACTGGGTGAAAAGCTGACAGGTGTAGGTGGATCCCCCCCCCTCGTGTCCTGGATTGTTGACTACCTGACAGGCAGAACACAGTATGTGCTCCTGCAACACTGTGTGTCAGACAGCGTGGTCAGCAACACCAGGGCCCCGCAGGGGACTGTCCTCTCTTCCTTCCTCTTCACCATCTACACCACAGACTTCA
>NW_022605616.1:116543-118457 GCF_008692095.1 Etheostoma spectabile | reverse complement strand
AGAGTCCTGCCATCTTCAGAAGTTTTCTGATGAATCCACTGTGGTTGGATGTATCAGCAAGGGGGACGAGGCTGAGTACAGAGCTGTGTTGGGGGACTTTGTCAAATGGTGTGAGCAGAACCATTTACAGCTCAACATGACAGAGACTAAGGAGCTGGTTGTGGATCTATGGAGAGCCAAGGCACCAGTGAGCCCTGTTTCCATCCAGGGGGGCAGTGCGGACATTGCGGAGGATTACAAATACCTTGGAGTGCACTTGGACAATAAACTGGACAGCAGGCTGAAGGTAGCGGACCCTAACAGACTCAACAAACTGACGTTGTGGGGGTAGAGCTGGACTCTCTGTCGGCAGTGTCAGAGAGGAGGATGCTGTCCAAATTACATGTCAGCTTGGACAGTGTCTCCCACCCACTCCATGACTTGCTGCTCAAACAAAGGAGCAATTTCAGTGAAAGACTCATTCTTCCAAAATTTACCACAGAATGCTACAGGAAGTCATTCCTGTCTGTGGCCATCACACTTTATAACTCCTCCTTATAAGTGTCTGACACACAGACACTTACTTAGTTAGTTATAAACTGAACAATGTTATCTATTTTGTGCAATAACACCTGCTTGAATTACAATGTGCAATACTCTGCTGCTACTATTTATTCATTATTACTGTTCACAATAACAATTCTCTAACATTCCTGACATTTCTGGCATAACAAGAGCAATCCCAGAAGTGGAATGTCGTGTTATAGGTTAGTACACATACACACACACCCTTATTAGAAGGCATTGCCTTTCCTTTCTTTATATAATCTTGTCTTTTGCTTTCAAACATTTATTCTCCTGTAGATTAACTTTTCTCATTTAATGTTAGGGGAAAACTCATGAGTGGGTGACTAGAAAACAGACAGGATCACAAGGACTGGGCAAGCTGACAGGACAAAAAGATCTGACAAAAGACAAGTGAAGCACAGACAATAAATACACAAGGTGATTAGGTAACAAGAGGCAGGTGACAAGAGGGCAGGGAAGCAGGTGGAAAACACCAGGTGATCACATGAGCGGGAAGACACAGGAAGTAAACCTAAAAACAGGACGAGACAGAAACCCGACTTCAAAATAAAAAAGGGAACAGAACATACAGACACTCAGGGGAACACAGGACCAACAAACAAGACCAGGGAGAGCACAAGACAGGACAACAGAGCCAAAAAGGGGAAAGAAAACCCCAAAACAAAACCCCACACCACAACATTATCTCTGCTGAGTCAACACACATGTAGGCACAATTAACTTTTTCCTCCTGTTTTGAGGCTTTTGTTTGTGGAAGTAAACTCTTTAAATGTACATGTTCACATCAGTGATCCATTGAATTAATTGTAATTAATTAATAAACCCCTGGACTTTACTGTTAACAGCTTAAATGTGTTTCAGCAAGATCTCTGCTCATGTTCAAACTTTCTGCACGTTTAAAACATATTCCATAAATCTTTATATCTGTGTTTTCGATGATCTAGTTTTCAGAACATTTGTGCAAATTTGCTTTTGAAAAGTGATGGGGACTAAAGAAACAATTTCCCCAGATGTCCCCAGCGTTGATAACACCTGTGATACTGAGGCATCCCTGGCATAGCAGTGACACAATGACACAGAAATACACATTGTAAAACATTTTATTTTGAAGACAAACTATGATGCATATTGGATACATTTCCACTAAACAAACAGCTCTAAGGAGTTTGATTTAACTGCCATGCTCACAGTCAAATCGTTGCAATGTCTGAAAATGTAGTCATGAATCAGAGCATCATTCTATTGGTTTGACCTAGAATTGCTTGGTTATTTTCCCAATAAATCACGATATATGCATACACACACATATATATATATATATATATATATATATATATATATATATAT
>NW_022605616.1:115507-115772 GCF_008692095.1 Etheostoma spectabile | reverse complement strand
AATGACAGATTAGACATTTGTATAATATGTCACAAAAAATTAGATTTTATTTTCATCATTTACACTAATCAAAATAACAGAAAACAAAAAATGGCGTCTGTAAAAGTTTGGGCACCCTGCAGAGTAAATACCTTGTACTGCCCCCTTTGGCAAGTATCACAGCTTGTAAATGCTTCTTGTGGCCAGCTGAGAGTTTTTCAATTCTTGTTTGAGGTATCTTCGCCCATTCTTCCTAACAAAAGTCTTCCAGTTCTTTGAGATTTCT
>NW_022605616.1:115265-115497 GCF_008692095.1 Etheostoma spectabile | reverse complement strand
TCACACACTGCTCTTTTAAGGTCTATCCATAAATTTTCAATTATGTTGAGGTCAGGAGATTGTGAAGGCTATGGCAAAACCTTCAGTTTACACCTCTTGATGTAATCCACCGTGAATTTTGAGATGTCTTTAGGATCCTTATCCAATTGTAGAAGCAATTCTCTCTTTAACTGCAGCTTTTTCACAGATGGCCTCAAGTTAGCGTCCAAAATTTGCTGAAATTTTATTGAAT
>NW_022605616.1:115061-115255 GCF_008692095.1 Etheostoma spectabile | reverse complement strand
TTTCCTTCTACTTGTGAAATGTTCCCTGTGCCACTGGCTGAAACATAACCCCAAAGCATGATTGATTCACCCCCGTGCTTAACAGTTGGACAGAGGTTCTTTTCATTAAATTGTATGCCCTTTCTTCTCCAAACGTACCTTTGCTCATTCTGGCCGAAAGGTTCTATTTTAACCTCATCGGTCCACAGAACTTG
>NW_022605616.1:114866-115051 GCF_008692095.1 Etheostoma spectabile | reverse complement strand
GCATCAGGCTTGTCTATATGTTCATTTGCAAACTTCAATTGATGATTCCTGTGGTGAGGACGTAGAAGAGGTTTTCTTCTGATAACTCTTCCATGAAGACCATATTTGTACGAGTGTCTCTTTATAGTGGAACGGTGTGGCACATCTCCAGTGTCTGCCAGGTCTTTCTGGATGGATCGTGCAGT
>NW_022605616.1:114710-114856 GCF_008692095.1 Etheostoma spectabile | reverse complement strand
GGTTTGGACTTGCTTTTCTCACAATCCTGCAAGCTGTTCTGTATGATATTTTTCTTTGTCTTCCAGATCAGGCATTTTTCCAAAAAAAATCTATCTATATTAAACGGATGTCTAATCTGTCATTTGATGCCTTTTGGAGATTTTTT
>NW_022605616.1:114073-114700 GCF_008692095.1 Etheostoma spectabile | reverse complement strand
CTTTTCTTGGCTTCTTTATGCACATTAATACCATTTTTTACCTGGGGTGTCCAAACTTTTGAGCCCCACTGTACGCGTTTTCCTTTTGTCTTTTTTGTCTGTCAAGTAACCTTGTCTATGTACCCTGTCTGTTTAGTCTGTTTTGTTTTGGCTGTATGTAACCAACACTGTAAAGTGTATTTTAGTTTCTAGAAAAGCGCTATAAAATAAATCTATTATTATTATTACCCATTGGACAAAAATCAGAAGTGCAATACTGGCCCATTTCAGGCACTGTGTAGTAGAGGTATCAACGAATATATTCTAAATTCAAATATACAGTATATTAAAATAGTAAAAACAAACAAATTTAAATACTAAAATATGTATATTAGAATATGGAGAGAAGGAAAAAACGGCACTACTGCAACCAATTTTCAATTAAAGACCTTTATACAAATGGTGTGTAGGGTTAGGGTACAGTGTGATACAGTGTGTATATATATATATACATAAATAAACGTGTAATATATACATTATTCCCACCTAGTTTTACTAAAGTCATATACCAAAGTAGACCTTTTCTTTTCCCCCAGAGACAAAAAAGAAATAAACAAGAAAAGCGTGTCCCTGTTGAAGAATCAATAG
>NW_022605616.1:112876-114063 GCF_008692095.1 Etheostoma spectabile | reverse complement strand
CGTGACCATTTCACGAACTGCCGTAAGACCAGGTTGGAAGGGGAAGTTAGAAGCCAAGAGAAGGCTTATAAAGATATCACCTCTTTAAGTAACACTAGTGACACAACAGTGACAATCCCTCATTATAAACTCAAAACTAGGATATCATCTCAAAAATAGGCCACTTCTCTGTGCAGACGCATGCACGTGCACTGACAAACTCAATTTCACTATGGGCTACTCTGGAAAATGAGATTTACATAAAGGACCAGACATGTTTAGTTTATTGACATGCTTTTATTGAAAAAGTCAAGTATCTTTGATTGTATTATTGGATGTCTTAAAAAGTCTTCTTACTCACAGTTCGGTCGACATAAACCCCTGAAAAGGTCCTTGACAATGACAACAACAAGAAATGAGTGCCAAAAACGTCAAAAAAAGCAGTGGATAAAAGTAGTACAAGTACTTTGGTACTGTGCTCAAGTGAATTTTCAGATTTTTTACTTTCCTTTACAATTTAATTTTGTGACGACCATTTACTTTTACTCCTTAAATTTTAACACATATCTCTACTTTCTACTTCTTACATTTTACAAAATTGGCTTGTTAGCCTGCTTTCATTGCATTTCATTGGAGTTACGTTATTATTTTCCGCGTCATCAACACTGAATTCAATCTAGTTGGATGGGAATATACGTTGCTCTTGATGCACCACTACAATACAACTCAACAGAATCATTGTGGCTTGATGGCGGTAACGTTAGCTCATAGTGGACGGCAACATGATTAAATATGAAGAAAACAGAGATCCCAGAGATTCGGCAGACAAGCAGAAAAACGCTCCTAATCATCCTTGGTCTTATCTGAGAGATGTTTGAGAGAGTAGGCATCAAAATGACTCCTGGAAAATGTTGCATAGCTCTAAAAGTATGGGGAAGTTCTTAATTAATGTCTGTTTAGTATTTCGTATTTAATCCTTTATTTTCTTTCCAGAAGCTTGCGTGCGCGCACACACACACACACACACACACACACACGTATGGCAGGCATCCCTTTAAAATGTAGGCAATGGCATACAACAAGCCTTTTTTCCACTGAAGTTTCTTAGCATACACTCTGGTAACATTTGTGTGTTCCAGGTAGCTTTACACCAAAAATGGTTGTTGTAGTGGCAATCTGTCCACTGATAATGCCACTGGGTGAAATCT
>NW_022605616.1:111196-112866 GCF_008692095.1 Etheostoma spectabile | reverse complement strand
CCTTTCCAACTCTTGCTGTTGCAAATAATGAGGTCTGCCGTCGTCGTACCGTTAATCCTTTATTTTACAAAAAAGTTTAGATAAAAGCACATACAAAAATACCAACTTGAGTGATTAAAAGCCGAGAACGACGAGATCTAAAAACAATACTCTCACATAGCTGAGGTTGAAAAACTGTGTGGCTTCCCGGATCCAGATTCCCCTTCCACCTCACCTGTGATCCCTTTTATGATCTCCAATTAGCACCCACAAACAGACAAAACATAGAGCATGTTAACTTCCTTCTATCAGCCAATATCTTCTTGTTATTTCCATTTATCACATAGTCACAGCTGACAAACAAGTTTTGATTGTCGAAAGTAAACTTCATTAGCAGTTACATTTTTCCGATTAATGAGTGTTCTTCATTTAAAGGTTTGACTACATGCTCATTCAGTAGACCAGTTAGTGTTCTCCCCAATCCCAGACTTTCATATTGCATGTTTGTTTACATGAAAAGCAAAACATGCTATAATGGCATATGTCTATGTCAGGACGGTTGAAACAACCAACTGTCCCCAACCTGGCTGTAACTCCATGTATTTTAAGTAAATATACAAATATATGTGTTTATACAATAATTTATGGAGGTGAGACATGGAAAAACAGTTTTAGAAAAACGAAAATATATGTTTGGCCCACCAGGTAGGAGGTTGCATTTTCCCATGTTAACCTATGGAACTGACAAGCTGTGGGGTGTTATTTGGATGTGCAGTGGCCTAACCCACATAAAAACCTAGTGAAACAACATTTTCCATAATGGAAGCATGGTATGAACGGAAAAAAACGTACTGTTCTAGCTATAAAAATAGCAGAATCATCCACAGTGTATGATACTTTAATAACCGCTTCAGACACGCTTTGCATTGACGGGAAACAGAGATACACAAAGACATAGTCCTACAACAATCTATCTAAAATAACACCTTTTTGGAGTACCATTCATGATATGTAATAAAATATTGAAGTGGTGGGAAGTTTATATGGCTTAAACTGTATAGAAGGGTTTCACCAACTTCACGTTCTGGGCAGTAACCTGGATTCGTGGCCATATTGGAGATACTCTTTGTAAACAACTGAACAGAGTACAGTGGAGTATTGTGCACTTTGGATACTGTAAGTGAATGTAGCCATGTCTAAACAACAGAAAAGCATCCGAGATGCAAAGGCATATAGGAGCGGACTTGGACCACAAGAAAAGGCGTGATATTTCGAGAAATTACAGTTTATTGGGGGTGCAAATCCCTAAGAGTTGGCTCTCTCTTCTTAGATTCATGACGATCCGGTGATTCTTTCTTCAGTTGCATATCCAAATATAGCTAGAAAACTACCTGGTTTTCTCGCCGAGCCCATACACAGCTGCAGACCTTAAATCCTACAAAGGTTTGGAGGCCTATGACCAGATGGTGTGTGGATGAGTGAGGGAGACGCAGTACCAAGTCATTAACAATCGTTGTGTTGTGAAGCCCAAAGTAAGTAATGCAATAACGTCTTTAATCAACATAACCTTAACTGTATGACATCATTGCAATACTCAAGGTGCAGCCAAGTGACTCTTAATCGTTTTTTTTTTTCATTTCAAAGAGCCCAAGTTTGCTATCTACACTGTACACTATCTGAGTGAGTTTGAG
>NW_022605616.1:110819-111186 GCF_008692095.1 Etheostoma spectabile | reverse complement strand
CACAAGCGCCTCCTTTCCTCTGATAACTTCTGGTATTCCTCTCCCTGGTTTTGAATAACTTTTGGAAATCGATAATATTCCAAATGTTTTTTTCTCGGTCTGACCTATTTGTACAACCTACAAACCGGCAATATTAACCATTTTCCTTGAGGACGTTCAGGATCTACTTCAGTGCCTGTGCATTGTTGTGATGCGAAGTATCTCCAATATGGCGACCTCAGGTCTGATGACAGGTCGTGAAAACCCTCTGTCACTGCCCAATGTGAAGAGAGAGCAGATTTGAGTTGCGCATGCTCAGATGTAAAAGGTTTACGGCATAACGCGTCATACCCGAGTCGGGTCAGACCGGCTCTGGTCGAGTGCAGAT
>NW_022605616.1:109813-110809 GCF_008692095.1 Etheostoma spectabile | reverse complement strand
GCTCAGATTTAAACAGTTTACGACAAACTGAAATTTTTGAAATCCATTAAATAAAAAACTTTTCTCATTACAAACAATAACAGAAGATGGGAATCATTTCAAAAACGTTGAAGCTATCTGGCTATGATTGTTTGATTGCTAACATTAGCTCAAAATGCCATTCAACTGACAGCCTTTGTTGCATTTGATTGCTAGCTCGTAGCTAAGCTAGCAGTCATTTCAAAAATGTTTTATCTATGGTTGTTTGATTGCTAACGTTAGCTCAAAACGCCATTCAACTGACAACCCTTGTTATGTTTGATGCTAACTTGTAGCCAGCAGTGAACCAACTTTGTTAAATATTAACTAATAATTATTTTTACTGTATTGACATTACAGAAGTCTTCTTAGCATCTTATATGCTACTTATGGCTATGTGAGGCATGCGCAACTCACAGCTTCACTCATGGCAAGTGATGCATGCGCGACTCAAATCTGCACTTTCCTCACATTGGGCAGTGACACCCCATAGACCGTTAAATACAGTCTATGTGACACCCGCTATGTTTCATTCGTCCCCCCATGCTGTTTCATTCGTCCGTCCAGGAGTGACAGATGAAACATCACGCACGTCCCTCTTTAGAATACATTTTTAACGGTTTTGTTCAAAGCTGAAAATGCAGCTGTATTTGACAGATGACAGGTGTAGGTTGCTGGTGACAGAATATTAGCTTTACGATAACTTTGTAATTGTTTGATTAAAAAGTGTTTCAACTGTCCTGGCTCTCCCCTACTTCTACTTTTACCAAAGCATTTTTTAACACAAGTATCTGTACTTATACTTGAGCACAGGAAGTGAGTACTTTTGCCATCTTTGGATAACAGTGGCAAAAACGTGAGGAAAAAAAGGCAGATTTTGCCCGTGGATCTTGATTTTGACATATTTCCCTTTCAGCTACTGCAGATGGCGCCATCGGACAAAGAGGTGTTCAGAAAGAGAGAGAGAGAGAGAGAGAG
>NW_022605616.1:90354-109803 GCF_008692095.1 Etheostoma spectabile | reverse complement strand
AGAGAGAGAGAGAGAGAGAGATTCTGTTCGCCACCCTAACTAACGCACCTTACCATCTTGGCTCTCCAGCTGTGTACCTGCTACTTGCCCTGGCAGTCCTCCCCCTCTTCCCCCTGTCCTCCCCCGTGGTTGGACAGTGGTAGCGCGGACTGAGCAGCTGGAGTGCGATAGGGCAGGCCGGCATGCACCTGAAGAGAAACCGACCCGCCAAGTCATCCAAAGGGCTCCACCGGAGACACAGCGTGCACACCGACGCTCTAACAGCAGCGGGGATATAGCAGCAGAGCACCGGGCGGATATCGGAGCTGCAGCATGGCCGGGGGAGAGACAGAGGCATAGCCAAAATGAAAGCCATGTAATTCCACGGACATGAGAGGAGGGGAGGGGGGCAGCCAGCGTTTGGATCAGACTTGTCACGGGTGTATTTTTCTATGGGGTTTGGTTTGGTATCTTGTTCTCTGAAATTCACCGAACACAGTAGCCTAGGCTACTTTTTTTTTTCCTCCGCCAACCTCCACTGTGTAGTTTAAAAGGATGGAGAGAGGCGCACATCAGCCGCAGCTGTCCAAAAGCGCACAGAGTCCGTCAGAGGACATCTCCAAAATCAGCGACGAGGACCTGCTGAAGTGGGGCAAAGAGGAGCTGGTGCGGCAGCTGCGGAGGGCAGAGGCTGGAAAACGGAGCGCCATCGTGGAGCACGGCAATCTGATGCGGGAGGTAAACCGGAGACTCCAGCAGCACCTGAACGAGATACGAAGCTTAAAGGTGAGATGGGTGGGGGGCCGCGGGGAGGTGGTTCCCCGCCAGTTTTAGTACAGGTGTGTAATGCTGGCATGCTAAATCGGATCCGTACAGCATCAGTAAGAGAATAAGCAGTCTGATATATGTGGCCACATTTACAGATTGTCAGCATCCCAGCCAGTGGGGCATAAAAAAAATACTCATTGTAGCAGCTGAGACCTGGCCTACCACTTCGGGAACACAGCACAAGCACATATGGACTAAACAAACATGCTAAATAAACATATATGTTTATTTTAAATTACATTGTAACTATTTCACTATTCACTCTTATGAAAAAGTCGGAAATTTTTATAAAATTAGACAAAATTTGCAATTTGTGGTTTAATAAACCATAGACGAAACGTTTAAATTACACAATAGACAGCTCTGTCTAATCGTAGTAAGGTAGTACAACCCGGTTTTCATCCGAAAGAACTGTCTAAATATGTGGATAAATAAAATGCATCCCTTTGAGCGTTCTGCTATCAGCAGAAAGTCTGGGGACCGTCTACAAAGTGGAAAACCGGAAATGGATACAAAGATAAGTTTCAACTGCTACACCGTTACTGAATGTAACTTCCAATTTCACTCCACACATCTAGAATCTCTCTATCAACATACTACAACTGTTAATTATGGAAAAGCTGGCTCTGCTGATTTTTAATGAATTTGTATTGGGGAAAAACTATATTTAAGCTATAGCTTCACTCTTATTGCGCCTAGTCCTTCCAAAATCACTACATATCTAGGGCCTCCCTATCTACATACAACACTTTCTTACTATAGAAAATCTAGCCCAGCCTACTTTTAATGAATTTATTTGGGAAAACAATTCAATACGTCAATCTTATAGAGCCTAGCTCTTCCAAAAATCACTCCACAAATATAAGGCCCCCCCGCTGGTTGTACTACAGCACTTCATTTTCAAAAATAACCATAATTATAATTTTGGGGAATGTTTTTTACCAAAAAACATTTAATATTTTAATAATTAAATAAGAGTCACATCTTTTAACTTACCTCATACATAGAAGCCCCCTCCCCCCCCCGCTGGTTGTACTACAGCACTCAGTTTTCAAAAATAACCATAGTTATAATTTTGGGGAATATCTTTTTTTTACCAAAAATAATTAGTATTCTGCTGGTTTTGCCACATTACTAACGTTTAAAAAATAATCATATGCATCATTTTTATTGCTTAAAACATACTTTAATAATTCCAAACAGAAGTGTTTCCATACTTACCTCACTATAACTGACGGTTGACCTATAACGATTACTTTTCAAAAATACTAAATCAAATAATTTTTGGAAATATGACATTTCAAGAAATATGTTATAACTACATAGAAAAATGTCTGACAAAATACTCCAGAGAAGGTAGTTGTACTACAACAAATACTTAATAATTTTATAATACTTTATACTGTTTATTGATCCCCAGTGGGAAAATTTTGTTAGTATTCACTACACACAGGCCTGAAATACACACACACGCTCAGGTCCGAGTCATGCACAAATGGAGAAATGTCAGAGTGTGTGGGCTGCCAGTGCCCTGAGCGGTTGGGGGGTATGGTGCCTTGCTCTAGAGCAGGAGGTGACCAGGAGGTGAAGTAGCATCTCTCCACCCACCACTCCACACTCCGTACTTTGGTCCGTATGAGCCTCGGTTCCCTACCCAATTCCCTGCAAACTGAGCTCCTTAAAAACAAAATATCCATAAATATAAACAAGAAAAGGTGGCAGAAGAACACAAATTACGTGTGAGGTAAATTTGGAGACTTTACTATTTAACTAAAATATAAAATGTTTTGGTAAAAAAAAAAGTGCTGTAGTACAACCAGCAGGGGGCCTTCCATGTGTGGAGTGATTTTGGAAAAGCTAGGCTCAATAACATTGACGATATGGAATTTTATCCCAATAAAAATTAATTAAAAATAGGCAGAGACAGCTTTTCCATAATTAGCAGGTGTAGTATGTTGCTAGGGAGGCCTTAGATATGTGGAGTGATTTTGGAAGAGCTAGACTCAATAAGATTGGCAATATTGAATTGTTTTCCCAAGGAAAATTTATTAAAAACAGGCTGGGCCAGCTTTTTCATACTTAACAGTTGCAGTATGTTGATAGGGAGACCCTAGCTGTGTGGAGTGAATTTAGAAGCGTTACATTCAATGACAGTGAAGCAGTTGAAATTTATCATTGTCTATCTGCATCTATTTTTGGTTTTGTACTTTGTAGACGGTCCCCAGACGCTTGGCTGAAAGCAGAACTCTCAAAGGGATGCCTTTTATTTATCCACATAGTATGTAGACGCTAGGGATGAGCAAGTACAGCATTATCTGTATCTGTATCTGTTTACCACATGAATTATCTGTATCCGTATCTGTACTCGGACTGGGCGGGGCCTAAACCGGAAGTGGTCAGATTTAACCCGGAAGTGAGTCGGGTTGTCTTGAAATAGGCGGGGCTTTAACCAATATGTTATTTTAAGCATGCAATTGATATGGGTTGATCAGAAATTGTTATATTTATTGCTGATTAGAAAACTATTTACATGACAGCATCAAACTTCAGATCAATGGTGTTGTCATGGTAACAAACAAACTATGAACAGAACAGTTTTGCAACAATGAATACAACACATGCGGTTGCAATTATGAAGTAAAATGTAATGAACAAGAGTTTTCATACTCAATATAACTTTCTTTTTTAACTTTACATTTTTTTCATGATCAGTGTGATTTTTGTTTTTGGTTCTTTTTTATTTCCACACCAAGTATGTGTGTGTGTGTGTGGTGTGTGTGTGTGTGTGTGTGTGTGTGAGTAAGAAAGAGACAGAGAGAGAGAGAGAGAGAGAGAGAAAGAGAGAGAGGGGGCGGGGGCAGATGATGTTTCTCAGATCTGCATTGACTTTAATGAAGCCAGCTGACGGTTAAAAAAATAATAAATAGCCTATATATCTCCAACGGCAAAGACGCAGCACGAGTCACATTTAGATGATAGATAATAGATAGATGTTTTGATCCCAAGAAAATGGGAAATTCCTGTGTAACGCAGCAAAAAAATCAGTCACAAAGCACAATAGTGGAAATAATACTTGGAAAAATATCATACATACAATATACATGAATAATAATACGAATAAATAAGAACAAATATTTGAATATGTACAGGATGGGGGAACAAAAATGTGCAACTGCTTAAATAATATGCTAAATGTAAATTTAATAAACCAAATGTCCAGGTTGCATTAGTGCGTAGTGTGTGTCCAAAGTCTCATCTACCACCCAGTGATGACGAGTTAAAAAGTGTTATTGTTTTGGAATGAATGATTTCCTGTACGTCCGTCGGCATCGAAGCTGTCGGAGCCTCTTGAGAAGCTGCTCCTCTGTTGGACCAGTGTGGGGTGGAGAGGATGGTCAGGTTTCCATGATAGATAACAGTTTGTTCAGCGACCTCCTCTCCACCACAGCTTCAAATGTGTCCAGTTTGCAGCCGATCACGAGCCAGCCTTCCTGATCAGTTTGTTCAGTCTGTTTTTATCGCTGGCTCCGATGCTGCTGCCCCAGCAGATGACGGAGGAGAACAGAGTGCTGGCCACAACAGATGGTAGAGATCTCCAACATCCTGCTGCACACGTTAAAGGATCCATCTTCCTCAGGAAATAGAGTCTGCTCATCCCCTTCTTGTAACAGCAAGTGCTGTTGATCTTCCAGTTCAGCTGCTGTCGATGTTGACACCCAGGTATCTGTACTCCTCCACCATCCACGTCACTTCCCAGGATGCAGGGGCTGCGAGCCGTTCCCTTCCTCCTGAAGTCGATCACCATTCTTTCTGGTCTTATCTACTTTCAGCAGCAGGCAGTTCTTACCAACCACTCCACAAAGTCACCCACCAGTGCCCTGTACTCTCCTCCTGTCCATCCCTTATACACCCACAACTGCAGAGTCATCAGAAACTTCTGTAGGTGACATGACCTCCGAGTTGTACTGAAAGTCTGAGGTGTATAAGTAAACAGAAAGGAGACAGCACAGTCCCCTGCGGGCCCCCGTACCACTCACCACCACATCAGACAGAACACGGTCCAGGCGGACGAACTGTGGTCTGCCTGTCAGGTAGTCAATGATCCAGGAGACTATGGACGCACCGACACCCATCACCCCGCAGCTTCTCACCTAATAGCAGCGGCTGGATGGTGTTGAATGCACTGGAGAAATCAAAAAATGTGATTCTCACAGTGCCGCCACCGCCATCCAGGTGCAAATGAGCTCTGCAGAGATAGATGACAGCGTCGTCCCCTCCCAGACAAGGCTGGTAGGCAACTGTAGAGGGTCCAGAGAAGAACTCACCTGCGCCTCAGGGGACCAAGACCAGCCTCTCCAGCACCTTCATCACATGAATGTGAGAGCCACTGGCGGTAGTCCTTAAGCCAGTGGAGTCACTTCTTGGGGACCGGGACAAGGCAGCGTCTTCCACAGCGCGGCACCCTCTGCAGCTCAGGCTCAGTTGAAGAGGTACTGGAGAACACCAGACAGCTGACTGCGCAGGTCTTCAGGACCCTGGGGCTGATGCCATCCGGGCCAGCAGCCTTGCGCTGGTGTAGCCTCTCCAGCTGTCTCTTCACCTGGCCAGTGTAATGCAAAGCAGGGGGGGGAGCTTGAAGTGTCAGTGGGGGAGGAGAAATTTGTGTAGTGTTAGTGGGGGGAGTTGGCTGACTGCAGGAGGGGCTGAGGGAGTGAGAGGGAGATGTTGGAACAAAAGAGGGTGGGGGGAGGAGAACAATGAGGGGTGTGTGGGGGTGGTGGTGTGGTGGAGAGGCAGGGGATGGCTGTGAGCTAAACCTGTTAAAGTAACAGTTCAGCTCGTTGCTCTATCACGGCTGCCTGGTGTTTGTCCTCTTCTTCTCCCCACACCCGGTGATCTCCTTCATCCCTGTCCACACCTCCCTCATGTTGTTCTGCTGAAGACGTGGCCTCCAGCTTCCTCCTGTAGTGTTTTTAACACTCCCTCAGTTTACCCGCAGTCGGTGCTGTACTTCCCTAAGCTCCTGTCTGTCCCATGACCTGAAAGCTGTCTTCTTCTCCTTCAGAAGAACTTTCAGGTCACTGGTGATCCACGGCTTGTAGTTGGGAAACAGCGTACAGTCCGGAGGGCATGGTGGTGTTCTCACAGAACTTAATGTATTCTGTATACAGTCACCCATGTTGTTGTGTCCTCCCCATGTGCTCACAGAGCACGCTCCAGTCTGTGACTCCAAGCATGTCCTGCAGTGCCTCCTCAGCCTCCTGAGTCCACCTCCTCACAGTCCTTTTGTGGACAGGCTGCCGACAGGCACAAGGAACATACACGGAGACAACATCAAGATTGTGATCTGATTTGCCGGGGGGAAGGGCAGTGGCACTGTATGCATCCTTAGCATTTGCATACAGCAGGTCCAAAGTTTTATTGTCTCTAGTGGGGCAGTTAATGTATTGTTTAAAGTCCGGGAGGGATTTATCCAGAGAAGCATGATTAAAATCCCCAGAGATAGCGATGAAGGCGTTGGGCTGCTGCGTCTGTAGTCGTGAGACCGTGGTGTTAATGACGTCAGCAGCTGCCTCCGCATCAGCAGACGGTGGGATGTAGACCGCGATCATTATGGCGGACGTAACTCCCTCGGTAATAGTACGGCGAAACACCCACAGCCAACAGTTCAATGTCCGGGCTACAGAAACGTTCCTTCACATTCACATGTCCCGGTTTGCACCACCTTTCACTCACATACAGTGCACCCCCCCTCCATTCTTCTTACCGCTTTCTGTAACGTCCTGTCCGCCCGAACTTCAAAAAGCCGGGTACCGCTACACCATAGTCCGGATTTGCGAGTGCAGCCATGTTCGGTAAAACACAGTATGCTGCACTCGCGGAACTCCCTCGGGTTGCTGATGACGCTGCTAGTTCGTCGTCTTATTCCCCAGAGACCGTACATTCCCATGATGATCGCTGGGACGGCAGGCCTGTGTTTTCTTCTTTTTTTCTCCTTTTATTCCTCCTCTACAACCCCGCGTCTCTTTCGTAGCTCCGTCGGTATTTCATGTTTGGCCCCCGGCAGCAGCACAGGTCCACACAGCGCAATCGCTGATCGCGTGTGTAAACAATAGTGCCGCTGCCGTGAGCGTAACATGAAGTAACAAAACACGACCAAGTAGAATAAAACTAAAAGAAAGTTCCAAATTTACAGGCCCCATCGTTAACACAGATTAACAACACTTAAAGAATAAAATAATAAAAATAAGTGACTAAAAAACCACAAAGCCGCATACAATCAGGAGCTGCTGCACGCTGCCGCCGACCCGCGCCATCTTGCTTGCTTGATTTAAACCAAACAGCATGTCTGAAACCCCATGTTTACCAGAAATCTACTGGTTGCTATGTAAACCGAAGTTAAAAACAAACCTGAAGCTGAAGAAACCCTAAACGTTAATGGAAAAGACCCGCAGACCTGAGTGTCTGAGGGAGAGGGATAGAGAGAAAGAGAGAGAGAGAGAGAGAGAGAGAGAGAGAGCGAGAGAGAGAGAGAGAGAGAGGGAGAGGGAGCGCTGTTCTTTGTGTTCTGTGTGTGTGTGATTGAGCAGAGTGTGTGTGTGTGTGTGTGTGTGGGGGGGGGGGGGGGGGGCTATCACAGAACGCTGCGCGGTCAGTTGAGGAGTTGTATTCAATCCGAGCACGGATATTGACTCATATTACTCGTATAATACTTGTACTCGGCAAAAGTGCTTTATCCGTACCGGATACTCGTTTCAGCCGGATACTCGGCTCATCCCTAGTTGATGGTTCTTTCGGATGAAAACCGCAAACCGTGAATCCGTCAATTCTGTATTTTACCGAGGACAATATTTTGACGTAATCCAATGACACAAAAAATGTATTCCACAGTAGATCAGTAGATCCACAAAAAGGGTCACGTGACGCGCGTCACATGCACTAGTCATCTCCAAACAGGTGAACGAGGCCTCTCCACTTTGGCGTTTAAATAAAGTGGAATAAAAGTACAAATCTACACAAAACGCACAATCAATTAGTAAGCTGACAGCAAATGTATGTACATTGCATTTAGGCAACCTCTATTGCAACATTGGCACGGCAAGATGGCCAGACTAGTGCAACAATAATTTTTGTTTTTTGCGCCCTGCATATGTGTCGACAATAGTTTCAGGTGAGAGCTAGTTGTCACTTGTCACATAACCCAGAGTCCTGAAAAAAATACTATTTAATTTTTACTAAAACAGTATATGAAATCAGATGTATTACATACCACTATTTTGTTGTTTGTGTTATTTAAAATGTTTATAAATTATATGGTCTCCGCCCACCCCCGTAAACTCTGTGTATGATTGTCAGTTAAGGGCAAAATGGTCATTAAATAAAAAAGGTTATAATACATTAAACCTGTTGCATATGGAATAGATAGAATGAAGGAATGATGGATGCAAGGGCAAATCATTTTAAATATATTAATTACAGATAAAATGTAATTTCAGTAAAATGAGCACCTCTCTGGTAAACACAAGATTTATAGTTTGTTATAGTGCGTTTACATGATTCTCTGTGGAGAAACTTAGTTTTACAGATCTGTAGATTAAATCAATTTATCAATTAGTCAGCAAAATCATACGTGTTTGACGACTAAGAGTTTCTTCAGTGGAGGACAGTGGAGGGAAATGTTTGTAGCCATCAGATATGAGTGGACAAAACATTTATTGTGTTAAGAATATTCCTAGTTCTGAGGCATCATTTTGTTTCACCATTGTCAAGTAAACAGAGCTCCAACTAATATTTTCATTTCGAGCAGAAATCATTAGTTATTGATCGAGATGATTGATAGAAATGTATTGGCAACTATTGGCATTTTTTTAAAGCAAAAAATGGCAAAACTTGTTTTGTCAATTGTCCTAAACAAATTGGCCAAAGGTTAGCAGCAAATCCTTAACATTTGAGAAACTGGACTAGAGAAGGTATGGCATTATCGAAATAGTTACAGATTTATTTTATGTCGATCGATTTATCATTTCAGTTCTACAAGAAACACCTCACATACTACTGCATGATGGGTACATTTCTCACTCATCAAATGATCACTCCCAGCATGGATGTGCATGTAATCCCTCACTGTGCTGCTGCTGCTGTGTGTGTGCGTGTGTATGTGTATGTGTGTGCCTGCCTGCCTGTGTGTGTGTATGTGTGCCTATGTAAACTAGGACGTGAACCAGAAACTGCAGGAGGACAACCAGGAGCTGCGGGACCTGTGCTGCTTCCTGGACGACGACCGGCAGAAGGGGAAGCGTGTGTCGCGGGAGTGGCAGCGTCTGGGCCGCTTCAGTGCAGGCCTGATGAGGAAGGAGGTGGCCATCTACCTGCAGAAGCTGAAGGAGCTGGAGCAACGGCAGCTGGACATCATGCGGGAAAACCTGGAGCTCAAGGAGGTGTGCCTCATGCTGGAGGAGGAGAGGGCCGCGGCCGTGGCTGGAGGAGGGGGAAGCGGTGGAGGCGTGGGTGGACATGGAGGCCCCGGCCGTAGGAGCTCCATTGACAGTCAGAGCAGCTTGTCCCAGCTAGGTGGTACTGTCCCAGCACCTGGCCTGCTGCGAGATGTTGGCGATGGGAGCAGCACCTCCAGCGCAGGGAGTACCGATAGCCCAGACAACCCTCACCTCAAACCCCCTCCCCTGGGCTCCAACGCCAGTCCTGGATCCAGAGGTGTCTCCTCTGAGCACGCCCCAAAACCCGAAGATGTGTGCCAATCAACAGGCAGGAGACACAGCTCCACCCCAGAGTACCACACCTTTCCCCAATCCTGCCGCCCCCGTGGTGGGTCCCTCACCAACGGGGAACCCCGTGGCCTTTGGGGACACAGCCCGGAAAGACACAGCAAGTCCCCTACCAGACTGCCATGTAACTACCACCCGAATCCCTGCAACTCTGACCTACAAGCCCATAAACAGCTATTGTTATCCGGGCAGGCGTCAGCAGGCTGTGGGAAGGGCACTGCCAAGTCCAGCCCAGAGCTGAGTCAGAGACAACGGTCAGTTACCATGGGGCAGGGGTCAGGCTGTGGGAGTTCGGAGGCCAAGCTGGCAGGCATGGGAACGCCTGAGCACCTGAAGAAAGGCCGGGTGATTGTGGGTAGTCCAGAGTCTATACGGCACCACCATCACTGTCAGCAAAGCACCGGGCTGGAACACGGCAAAGGGACCTTTAGCAGTGGCTCCCGCAGCAGGGACGGGGTGCAGATGAGGGCAGAGGGAGAGGAGATGGCTCCCCACCACCAGGGTCTGTACAACGGTAGGCAGAGGGTAACTCTTATCTTTAATTTCCATTGATAAGTAATTTATTACCCATAAAGAAGAACATTATTACATTTACAGAAAGTTATACCAGAAGAAAAATTATCTGGGCTGATTGAGTCAGTGTCTTCTTGCTATATATGATGCAATATAAGTCTTAATATGGAGCTGCCCAGCTGATGCGCTGATGCAGATCAGCTGCTGCAGCTCAGCTGCTGCAGCTCAGCTGATGCAGCTCAGCTGCTGCAGCTCAGCTGATGCAACCGTGTTGTTGGCCAATAGTGGTTAGCAAGTGTTTTGACCACTTGACACTCGCTGACACTCAATTAATACTCTAGCTTTTAACAAACTACATCAACAGAGACCACACAACTTTGACTCCTGGACAAATTTGAGACATGAACCCAATCTCAGACAGAGGCTATACTTTTGTTATTTCTCTTTCAAAGATGCAGTTACAAGCTTTTTCTTTAAAAAAAAACGGCTTTGTCATTTACTGCACTTGTTGTTTGCTAAATTCACACACATGGAATGTCCACCCAGACTCAAACTGTGTGTTCACATACTCGCTGCCTATAGTTGAGACTGCCAGTGTTGAGTCACAGTGGGACTGTAGAAGACCTTGGTTTAAAGGGGAAATGTAGTATTTTTCAACTTGCACCCTATTTTCGCATGTTTTTGTGTCTAAGTAACTAATGAGATCAACATTTTTTGAGAATGGTCCAGTATTGAGTGAGAGACCTGCAGCTGACAGCTGCAAACCAGGCTGCAATGTAATCTATGGGACAATAGGGATCATCAATGTACGTCCACTAAAAGAGCTGGTTTTGCCACTGACTCAGATTGTTATTAGAAGTGTCTGATTACATGGAAAGATGGATAAGTTGCTGTTATTCTGCTATGCTTTTGTTTGTAAGTTACTGATGCCAGGTCAACACATTTACTTTAGCTATTAGCATTAGCTTACCTCAGCTCTGTCTGCAGCACTCCACTCTTGAAGCTGCATTTTTATGTAGGTAAATGTGCTTTGGTGTAAAGGAGAATAATCCTCTTTGGCTGGCTGTAGTCATTCCAATACCAGTTCAAAATGGTCATTGCAGTCCCAGCGCAGTGTATGGACTGGACTGTTAGGATCTATTTGTAGCTAGCACAACTAGCCACAACTTCAGTCTGTCTGTATCCAAAGGTAACGTTTATGAAAGCTGTGTAATGTGTAGCTTTACATTTTATTGGCACAATACTAAAATGCTTAATTAAGTGAAAATCTTTTAGACAACACAAAGCTACGCTTTCTGTATAGACCGAATCACTGTGACGTCATGTTAACACAAAAATCCCTTCCGGATGTGTAAGTGATTTGAATTGCAGGGATATGTGAGATAGGCAAACTTGTCATTTTCAGCTGCATTTCAACTGTAACATTTAAAGATATATAGTTGAACACGGTGGTCCAACCTATGTGACGTTTCTGCCTTTTTTCTTTACTGTGTTGCTTTGCTAGCGTCTTTGATAAACCAAAATGGTGTGATGAACGGCGGCATCTCACCGCCGGTTGGATTGACTGATAGTTTGGGTGGTGTCATTTTCTTTATCTGTTGCACAACAGCTGAATTAGCTTTCCAACCTAATGTTATTGAAAGTTTTGAGATATGAAAGCATGAAACATTCATTTTAGAGGCATGAGAGTGTTGTATTTTCTGGACTATATGTCACTCCGGAGTATAAATCGCATCAGTCAAAAAATGTGTCATGGGGAGGAAAAAAACATAAGTCCCACAGCACACAGAACAACAGGCTGTATATAACAGGCGGTAGGTGTCTGTTATGTTAATGTATCACATTAACACTCGTTCAACTATACAATAGCACACTACCAGTGTACAACCACCAGGGCGTGAAGACGTAACTGCACCCTTGACAAGCCTCTCCCGCCAGCAAGTTGTTTATGCACCCATCTATGGACTTGTTCCTCCAGCTCTGGCCATCTTGCTTTTAGCCTGCAGTTAGCTTTCTTTGTTTTCTTACTTGCAGTAAGAATAACCTTTTCTCCAGTCCCTCACAAGTTTCTTACTCACTCCAAACCTTCTTTCTGCTGCTCGATTACCATTTTCGGCTGCATATTTTACGACTTGCAGTTTGTAATATGAAGAATAAGATTTTCTTTTTGGGGGCATTTTGTTTGTGTTCAATCTTTTTTAGTTGTCTTTAGGAGCAGCATGTAGTTGCCAGAAGCCTAGGGTGCCCTCTCGCGGTTGTAGACAGTTAATGTTTTTATTATGAATTAACATTTAAAAACATGTTAAATTAAAAATATTTTGATATATAAGTTGCACATGACTATAAATCGCAGGACCAGCCAAACTATGAAAAAAAGTGTGACTCATAGTCCAGAAAATACTGTACAACAAACTCTCTCATTGGCGTTCCACTTGTCAAGGCGTAGATTGACAGTGCATAATCGCCCTGTAATGTTCCATTACATTGCTCCTCCGATCTCTGCAGGGTAACTCCAGACGATGTGTCTAATCTGAGTTTTCCGTTGCACGACTAAAACAACCTTTGAACAAACACGTTCCATCAAAAGTTCCTTCTCGACGCTACTTAGCAATGCAATGCTGTGTAGGTAAGTCTGGCAATGCAAGACTACTTAGAAACAAATATATGGGAAAAAAGGGTCCAGGTTTAAAAATACCTAAATTATTCTTTAATGTACAGGTACACACACAACACGCACAAACTCTCAAGAGCTCAAGCTTAGACCCAGTTTAGGAGCCAGATTTACAATCCCATACACACATGAACACACACACAAACACAGCGCTAATGTGGATTCACTGGCTGTGGCAGTAGTGGTAAGAGAGCAAGGGAGATGTGTACTCATCTGTGTGTGTTTGTAAACAGGGTACCGTGAGTGATGCAACCCTCCAGGGGGTAAGGGTTACATAGGTATGTTTGAGGTGTTTAGAGCCAAGATGCACACACACATACACACAAATACACACCTTTAAAAAACTGAAGTGAAAGCAGAGAGAGACAGACAGTCTTTAAAACCACATGAGAGACAGTGTGTACACATGCATATAGAAAGAAAGGTACACACACACACACACACACGTTGAGTGTGTGTACGTGTGAGTTGTCAGCTCGTAATTAGCTCACATTTGACAGTTGCATAACTCCTCTGACATGTTCACTTAGTCTTTTACCATATTCACTTTATAAAAGCGCCTTTTTTGACAGCAGAGGACACATGTCTTGAAAAGATAGGGGAATTCTGATAAGTCTGATAAGTCTGACATAATTTAACTGCCATTAATATTCCAAAGCGCTTCATTGTGATGACTTTGGTTTGGCTTTATTCTCTCTGTTTAAACGCTTCTGAGTGCTTATTTTGAGTGTGACAAGTGTGATTATTAATGTGTTGTGTCCAGGGATGCAGTGGAGGGTAAAACTGCCTAAAGTCACTTTACCCATCTTTTGCACTGTGGAAAAGAATTTATTTTTGGACTGTTTTAATCACACATTTGTTCGCTTAACAAAAAAAATGGCTGTTAGTATATAAGGTATATGGGAAGAGCTCTAAGAACCAGGCAAGGTGTATTTCTTTCTTCATGCATTTCTGACCATTGGTTGTTCTTGTGAAATGCCTTTTGCACTATGCAGTAATCAGAGGAACTATTACCCCGATACCCCTAAAACCCTGTGTCAGGGAAATCCAGTGTGCACTAATACCATAGAAAATTTTATTAAAAATAACGGAAGGACCCTCCAGGCCTGAAAAGTGAAGTGAATGCGGAAGTGCCTTAAACGCCTTCTGATTTACCGCAGGGGCGATGCCATTGGTTGCAAAAAAAGTCTGTTTATGAGAAAATGACCCTACACCTCAATTGATTTATTACTTCAATAAACATTTTTATAATGAGTTTAGGGTCTCAATGCTGCATGATTTTCATTTGGTAAATTGTGGTCCAATTTATTTTGGAACTTGACAATAAAACAGGGGATGATTTAGAGTGTGGCTACATGCTGACCTGTCAATCAGGACAGAGGCTTAGCAATGCTAACCATGGCAATGTGGACATTAAAATTGCGGTGTTGGCCCTTATTTTTGGGTGCTGTTCATGTTTTCGTCTTTGACCATTTCACTGTGTATTTTCAAACATTTTGGTAAAAATAGTTTTTATCAAATTGTTTTGCCTAAAAATGTCTTGTTCATTGAAGGGAATCTTTGCAGATTTTGTGCCGTAGCCCGACATTGTCATACTCAGATTGTAATCAGAATGTAAGTCAGATACTGGTCCATTGGGCTGTGATTATGGGGCGTATTTCAACCGAGCCAGGAAAGAAAAATCCTCTACTGTCTAGAGCAGAACCCAGCAGGCAAGTGTTATTTAAACAAACTTCTGGTATACTTACAAACTTTCCAATCCATTTCTTTATAAGTACATAACTATATAAAGTACTACTGTAGACGTTTGGTATCATTAGTGGGGTAATTTATGAGATACACAGTTGGTTCCATCAGCGCCTGCACTAAGCTATTCAGCTGATAACGCTAACTTGCCCAATGTTCAGCCCAGGTGAAAAAAGCTTTTGGCATGTTGTATGGCTCTAGGTCATGGGACAAAGGACCCTAGGGTGAATGTACTCCAAACCATCACTTAAAGAACTTGATGTTACTTTGTGTAGCTTAGCAACTGGAATGATATAATGCTCTTTGCACTCTTTCTAACACTCCAAGCTCCACGCTGGAGATTTTAGTTGAGCCGTCTTCATATTTCCCGCTGCACCACAAGCTTTATCTGATGCTGTTTGCTGAACCACAAATGTGTCCTTGCTGTTCTCTGGTGTCCAGCAGCAGTAATGATTTCTATAGTGCTGAGTGGAAGTGCTCTCTATTACAGCTGAGGCCATGGGAAATAGCTTTGTACCTTGGGTGGAGGCCTGATCCCTGACTCAGCTGTTACCTGGAAACAATAGTGGCTGGCTGTACTGTACTGTAAACTGAGATGATGCATAGGCTATATCTTAATACCATTTGCAGCATACCATATGCTTTTGTAGAAGTGAAAGTGTGTATATCTCTAGCTCTCTTCTGTTTTTCTGCCTCATAGCACATGGGATTCTTGAAAGAAAACACTGTGTTCAGGTCAGTAAATAATCGATGCATAGATCAGCAAATGACTGATTGCTTCTGATGTGGAGAACAATTTGGATTTAAATGGTTACATTCTGACTGCGGAGGACAAAATTAGCATCTTCAGAAACACTGTGTGTGGCAGAAACATTAATGTTAAAAAGATGGTTCACTCGCCATAATTTAAGCCTCAGTGAGTCCAAATGTAATACTTTTTATTATGAAGATGAAGCAGAAATTTCCAGAAATCTTTATATAAATAAATTAAAAGTCATCAAGGACAAGAGGCAAGTTGGTCCGAGCTGTTGCACTTGTTGTTATGGTGTACCTGGTTAGCTGGCTTGGTGGAGTAACGGAATACATGGAACAGCATTGCATAATTAGGATACTAAAAAAGGTAATTGTATTCCGTTAAGAGTTACAAAAAAAATACATAATTAGATTATTAAACCCCAACAGTCTGGCTGTTGGATGCTTATTTTGATTGAATAAAGTTTATTGGAAATAGCAGGTTTTGTGTTCATGGTCAGCATGAGCACCCATGAAGTGATCGGTTGTTTGGACTGCACAAGGTGAGAGTAGAAGTCATTTTTAACAGGCAGATTTCAGGCTTTGCAGGTTTGAATCCAAACACAAATGAAGAGATAAGTAGGTAGCAGGGAGAGTTTTGGGGATTTAATGATGAAAATAAACTTGCATTCCAAATAAAGCAGGCAGGAAATTCAAAAACAGGAACACATGGAAACTGAAGATTAGAAACAGGCAGAACTTCTAAACACAAGGTACATGACAAACTGACACCAGAAAAAGAGATCATCACTGAAAAAAAGAACATGTTGGATGTTAATTCAATAGTGGACATTGGTTGCACATAGATGTTAGATGTTTTGCTTTGGCAGCAACTTAAGGAATGAACACTGTAACAAGCACAACAGTGAGTTCTCCTTACTGGAGCAGTTTTGTCTTTAAGCTTTGGGCTTTTCTTGAGAGTTGAGTCATATTAGGTTGACCATATTTTGATTTCCAAAAAAAGAGGGTCAAGACACAAGGCCTTAAAACACAAATTCAGACAGGCTTCTCAGAGGTTACTGAACATGCTTTTTTATGCCTCAATGGTATAAAAATAAATTATGTAATAAAATAAAACATGTAACAACCTGTAACAAAATAATAGCTCTTTCAAATAAATACATATGAAATAATGTTCTAAATATGACCTATTCTGTGTCAGCTAAATATCTCTTAAAGCCTTTTCAATGTAATAACATAAGGTTTGTTGGTGTCCATGTGAGTTTTGAGATCTCCAGCACCTTTATTAGACACTGAAACATACACTACCGGTCAAAAGTTTGGGGTCACTTACAAATTTCTATTCCACTCCATTATAGACATAATACCAGCTGATCTGAGTGGGTGGCTGATCTTTAATACAATATCTACATTAGCCATTATCAGCAACCATTCCTCCAATCATCCAAAGGCACATTCTGTTTACTAATCTGATATCATTTTAAAAAACTAACTAGAAAAACATTGGAGAACGCTTTTTCAATTATGTCAGCACATAATGTAATCTGAAAACTGCTGCCCTGGTTAAAAAAACAATGCAACTGATCTCAGCTGTTATTCAGTCTATAATGGAGTGCAATGGAAATTTCTAAGTGACCCCAAACTTCTGACCGGTAGTGTATGTGCTAGCTTTGCACACGGGGCACTCCACTTGTCCCGAAATCTTTTTTTGCAGTTCCACTGTGAAGCTGCACTTCCGCTTTGGTATTTTCTGTCCAATACTGCTCCGCTGTCTAATCTGCTCCCTGTATGTGCTCCCTCTGTCGGATCTGCTCTCTGTATGTGCTCCTTTGTCAGATCTGCTCCCTGTATGTGCGCATCGCAGAGCCAACCACAAGGCAGCCTCTCTGGAATTACGTAGTACCTTAGTATTGTGTGCAAAGTGCAAGTCAATTTAAGTACATACTTATAATGGTCCCATGAAAAAACAGTGAAAACTGGACATTTTCATGAATTCATAACCCCCCCCGGATGCCCCGGAAAGTACGTAAAAAGTGGACATGTCCGGGCTAAAGAGGACGTTTGGTCACCCTTAGTCACATCCAACTCCATTAACACCTTTTGAATCACTTTGAAAGTGTAGTGGAGCAGTGACGGATACCTCATGTTCAAAGAGTAACAAAGTACAAACAGCAAGGCTGTTGCAAGGGCCACATTATCCAGATCTTGAAGAGCCAACGCACCCTCAATGATGACACCAACACTAGTACTCTGGTCCAAGCTGCATCACTGTTATGCCAATAATATAATGTTAAATCAAACCTTTGGGTGTAACGTTGTGATTACACAAGTGTTACCAACAAAATAAAATCAAACTGTGTTCATATTGTAGGGCAATAAGCTTTAAAATAAAAAAGGAACAAAGATTATTTCTAGAGCCTCAATGTTTAGTCCACCAGGCAACTTAAATCAACCTAAGCCAAAAGAGACTATTTCCTGTCCCTGTAAAACATTTGTCAGCAACTAACTTAAGCTAACGTTAGCTTTGTAGAGATCGTGGATTTTTCCAAACTAAATAACTACCACAGATATGAACACAAAACTGCTTTGCTAGCTCAATCTTGTTGTAACTAAGATATCTGCTGAAAAAAGTATTTTTTAATTAACACACATAGCTCCTGAACGTCTGAGAAAATCACACTTAGCAGCTATTTTCAAGATAGCGCCGTCAGCTGATCCAAAACTTTTCCAATGAAAGTTAGCTTCAGTGAGTAATAACAAATAAGTTCTTTAATCCGATGAATTACTTTATATACTAATTGGAGAGCTATTGTGTGTTTCATTGAGGTTCCTGAATTACCTACATGAATACAAATGTTTTGAAACTTATTCAACTCCGTAATGTTGACAGAAATGGCGAAGTGATATTTTATGTGATGCACCAGGTGTGCTGAAATGGCTCAGGGTGTGCTGTCATGCTGATTTGAGCACGTTCTAAATGTAAAGTTGACCAATCAGATTGTCTGGTCGGATCTACTAGGATACAAAAAGGCAACAGTATTCTGCTACCATCTTGTTGAAATAAATCTTTATTGGACTTGGCAAGTTCCCTCTTTACAGTTAGTGTGAGCACCCATGAAGTGATCAGTCGTTTGGCCCGTGTGGTGAGTGTAGAAGTCGTACAGTGTGTTTTAATATGCATACGAGATGATTGAAACAGGTTTGAGTGTGAGCTAATGCAACATAATAACATAACTTAATTCTGTTTTCAGCAGTGATCCAGAATGAAAATCTGCAGAGTTTAATGGACTGTCTTTGTGCTTTGTGGTGGAGAATTTTTTGGGAAATACATTGATAGAAATGAATCATTATTTGCAGCCCCACTTTTTTTGTTCTGTTCTGCTGAAGGTTGTCTCTACAACACATTATTTCTCATTTTCATTCTCAGAGTTTCGCTTTGCAGTCTGTAGCTTTCCACTGCTCCTCCCAGATTCCAGCCTCGTCTTCTTCCTTTTCTTCATCTATCTTATCCATCTTTCATTCATTCCACTTCCATTTTCTTCCTGTTAACATCCGTGTGCTAACGTGGTGGAACGTGTGCCTCTGCTACGTTCCACCGGCATGTAATTCCTATTCTTTACAGCTCTCCGCCACCTTGTTGCTGCCATGCACACAGCCAGTGTAAATCTTCATTAAGCTGCCTCTATCAAGGGCCAGCACTTTTACAAATTGAGGTCATTAACTTCAGTGGTCTCTATGCTCTGCTGTCTTAGTGAACTAAATAATTGAAAATGCCTTGTGTGATTTTACCCTTTTTATAGTATCAATACATGCTGTTTCAAAAACTTATGTGGCCCTCAGGCTGTCCGCCTGGGTTTCAGTGGGCTTGAGTTAAGAACCGTGTGCACCATCAGATATGTTTTGAGATGGGAGTACAGTATAGTGACAGCAGAATGATGATCATAGATGGGTTACAGTATTGGCAGTATGTCTCAATTCAAATACTTCCGCGAGTTTCCTTACAGGCCCGTCCAAACCAAGAACAATAACTATAAGCATAACTGTAACAAGCAAAAAACAAGGACGTTTTCGAGCGTCATTGTGCCCCACAAAGACAAAGCTGAATTAGTACTCTGTAGTCGTGATTAACAGGGCCTGAAATTAACACCTGACCACCCGCCAAATGCGGGTGAATTT
>NW_022605616.1:88886-90344 GCF_008692095.1 Etheostoma spectabile | reverse complement strand
AGGTAACACTGGCAATCTACCTGCCACATTGGCAGGTAGCCAATGAGAATTGAGGGATTCAGACGCGTAACTATTGGTACGCAGGGTATGCAGTTGCTTTCAGGCCCGCATCACTGGAAGACATTGATTTACAGCCGGGGCCCCCCTCGCATTTTCATTACTCGCGACAATCCCAGCAGTCCCACGTGCAGTGACTGACCAAGCAGGAATGAGAACGGGTCAGATTCATTTCCTTGTTTCTGGTATGAATACTAGTGACTTGAACAAATCACATTTACCAACAACTTACAGCAAAAGACGTCCGGCCAACCTGTACACATTTCAACATCAATGTACGCTGTAACGTTTTTTCACTATAAAGTCACTGAAACTTGCTGCTGTTTCAATCCTGTCGGCTTGCTGCAGAGGGCGGAGATGCTGCTCCGTTCCCCTCACGATTGGTACATGTGCACGCACATTGTTGTAGGTGCCATGATAAGTTAAAGTCCAATAAGTAGGCTACTTCATCAAACCACGTGAATGTGTGTCCCTGCCCAGGATAGGAAGTTATGCCTTTATGGTGGATTATTAAGGCGGACCCCCCTACTACAGCCCAACGGTGACGGTGCAGTGTCCACAAGTAGGCTACCATGAATAGGATGGGATAGGATCATAAAGACACACCAATTCCTGTTTTTCACCTTTATGAGGCAAAAAAGTGACGCCACAATGGCAGGTTGTCAATAAAGTTAACTTCCGGCACTGGTGATGACCAAAGAAAGCTTTGTGAAGCATTTTCTTTATTTTCTGAGCCCAATAGATCAGTCCCTCCAGGATCAAAATGCCGGATGTTGCGGGAACTTTTGTAAAAAAAATTGATAAAAGTTGTTTTTTGTATGTTTGTTGCAATAAAGTTGCGGGAGACAGACATAGTTGCAAAAAAAGTTTTTGCATAGAGCCCAACAAAAGGGGTAATAAGGCACCAAAATTACTAATACTAACAGTAATTTAAAGATGTTTTAGCATTGGATCTGGATAGGAAGGATAACTCTGGGACTGGGAGTTGGAAGGGGTGTTTCATGATTCTGCCTTCTGAGATTAAAAGTTCTCAGAAGTCCTCCCTTGTAAGTTCTGATAATTGTTTTTTTCTCAGGTTCTCGGATCTGAGTGTTGCGATTTCAGTTTCATATGGCATATTGTTACAGTAGTAGTTTCTGAATACATTTTATGCGAAAAATAAGCTGCAGTGGCAGTGAACCTGTCTTCATTTTAGATCGACAACGGTTTACAGTTGTTTGATTGCTTAATCACTATTTTCAAAACAACACAAACAATTAGCTGTAGTGGTGCGTCAAGTGCAACGTACAGTGCTGTATATTCCCATCCAATCCAAAAAAAATTCCCATCCTGTTGCTTGCTCTGGAGGAAACTACTAGAACTGTTGGGTCCTTGTAAATTCTGGAGTGTGGTCTATCTAGT
>NW_022605616.1:84880-88862 GCF_008692095.1 Etheostoma spectabile | reverse complement strand
TAACTCTTGTTATGAATTGATACTATAAATAAAATTGAATTGAATTGAATTGAATTAGCTGGAATTTGGTATTGATGACGCAAATAATAATAACTGCAACTCCAGTGAAATTATTGGAAACTTGTTAGTGAGGACTAGATAAGGACTGTATTTAAAGCTGATTATGGTTTCCCCAGGTGTATCTGTTAAAACACTAAACTTCTCTCTTTTGATGTTTTATTAAGATCAAGCAACAGTAAAAACATGGACGTAGCTAGGAAAGGAATCCTGCATAGTAGGAATGAATACTATACACTGTAGCTGTTAGCTGTGATGTGTAAATGTTAGCATCATCAACCATTTATTCTTTCCTATTAGCATTGTAGATTTGACACTCAAGCACTCATGCAAGTTCAGCCTTTGTGGTGTCATGCTTTGAAGCTCTCTCTCTTCTTCTCACACACACACACGCGCACACACACACACACACACACACACACACACACACACACACACACACACACACACACACACACACACACACACACACACACACACACACACACACACACACACACACACCAAAGCTTAGGGGCTCCATGTCTTGCAGTGTTCAGATAAACCCATTTAGGCACTGCTGGTCTAATTGAATCTGTCGGCTTCAGACTGAAATGAGTGTGGTATATGTGTGTATGTGTGTGCGCGTGTGTGGTGTGTGTGTGTGCCTGTGTGTGTTTTAATGTGTGTCAGTGCATAGTGTGTACCTCAGCTGCATTGGTGTCAAACTGGAATGTAATTTGCGCCCTCCAGAGATCCTGACTGTAGATGGATAGAGGGAATTCTGTGTTCATCCATCTACGTGTTCCTGTGTTTTCTTTAACGGCACTATCTCTGTGCCCAAAAATGTCCAAACAAAGATAATCAGAAAACGGTATATCACTGAAAACACCAGTGAAACATTTATTCAGCTTTTCTCCTCCACACCCGCCCTCTCTGGGCTATCAGTCAGTGAGCTTGTAGACAATTTCAACTGTAAAATTACAAATGTTATTGATGCCATTGCTCCCACTAAGGTCAAAGTTGTCTCTGGTAAGAAAAGATCTCCATGGAGAAATGTCCTACTGGTGAGAACAGAAAAAAGAGAGTGTAGGAAAGCTGAACGAAGGTGGCGATAAACAAATCTCCTGGTCCATTATACCACCTATAAAGAGAGACTTCGCATTTATAATTTGGAACTGAGGAATGCAGAAGGTCCTTCTTCTCTGATATTATCTCTAGAAACAATAATAATTCACGTGCTTTGTTTGCTACTGTTGATAGGTTAACAAACCCTCCATACCAGTAGCATCTGAACTTTTATCTACCAAGACCTGCAATGACTTTGCCTCCTCTTCAAAGACAAAATTCAGAAGATTACAAACAGTCAGTGCCTCCATATCATTTCAGGATATGTGTTTCACAGTGTTCACCAAAACTAGTTCCAATATGACAGAATTTCACACAATCAACCATACAAACCTGGAGGACATTATTCAACATCTGAAAACCTCGACCTGTTGCCTTGATATCTACCAACGGACTTTTCAAAAATGTTTCCAATTGTTTGACTTCTGATCTTCTACAGATTGTGAACACATCTCTTCTTTCAGGTATCTTCCACAGCCCTGAAAACTGCAGTAATCAAGCCACTTTAAAAGAACACCTAGACAAGTCACTAATGAGCACTATAGGCCAATATCAAACCTTCCGTTTTTAAGTAAAATCATTGAAAAAGTAGTCTTTCAACAACTCAACCATTTCTTGTCACTAAGCAACAGTTTTGATACCTTTCAGTCGGTTTTCCGACTACACCACAGCACTGAAACGGCTCTTGTCAAAGTCTTTAAGACATCCACCTTAACACAGATAATGGCAAAATTTCAATTCTTAGTATTACTTGTCTCAGTGCTGCATTTGACACGGTCACCACGACATACTACTAGACCGATTGGAAAACTGGGTAGGACTTTCTGGCTTAGTACTAAACTGGTTTGTACCTCCTAAATAGGGATTACTTTGTGTCAATAGGTAATTTAACTGAGCGTACAAATATACGTGTGGAGTTCCGCAAGCGCCATTCTGGGGCCTCTTCTGTTTAACATCTACATGCTTCCACTGGCTCAGATTATGGAGAAAACAAAATAAGTTACCATAGTTAGCGGATGACACACAAATTTCATAACCTTATCGCCAGGGACTATAGTCAAATACAAAAACTGACTAACTGCATCAAACAAATTAACGACTGGATTTGCCAGAACTTTCTGAAATTAAATGAAGGAAAAACTGAGGTAGTGTTTTGGAAAAAAGAGGAACGATTAAAAGTCTGCGCTCAGCTTCAAACAACAATGTTAAAACAACAACAAAGCCAGAAATCTTGGTGTAGTCATGGACTCAGACCTGAACTTTAACAGCCCATTAAGACAATTACAAAGTCGCCTACTATCACCTAAAGACATATCAAGGGTTAAGACTATGTGTCAACACGACTTGGAAAAACTGGTCCTGCTTTCATCTTCAGTAGACTTGACTACTGTAACGGGGTCTTTACAGGTCTCCCTAAAAAATCAATCAGACACTGCAGCTGATTCAGAACGCTGCTGCTCGAGTCCTCACTAAGACCAAGAGACTGATCATATAACTCCAGTTCTGAGTCTTTACACTGGCTTCCTGTGTCTCAAAGAATTGATTTCAAAGTACTCTTGCTAGTTTATAATCCCTTAACGTTTAGGTCCAAAATACATTTCTGATCTGCTACTACACTATGACCCCCCCAGACCTCTCAGGTCATCTGGGACAGGTCTACTTCTGCCCCAGTCAGAACTAAACAGGGTGAAGCAGCTTTCAGTTTCTATGCTCCTCATATCTGGAATAAACTCCCAGAAACCTGGATCCGCTGCTACTCTCAGTTCTTTAATCAAGGCTGAAGACCTTCTTTTGTGATGCTGCCTTTCTTTAAATTAATGCTCATTTCTTTCTTATGCTGCACTGTAACTTTTATTCTTGTGTTTTTATGTGTCCTAATGTTTCTATTTTTTTTTAACTGTCTATTCATTGTGTCTTATTGATTTTTAATGCTTATGACTTTTAACTGTTTGTACTTGTGTTTTATCTGTTTTAATGATTTTGTGTAAAGCACTTTGAATTGCCCTGTTGCTGAAATGTGCTATACAAATAAAGCTGCCTTGCCTACGCATCCTCCATTTAATGATCGTTTCCTCCCTTTTTCTATAAATCAGCTAGTTTTTTTCCTTTTCTGTAGCTTATTATCATGATCCATCTTCTCATGTGGCCTGCTTTTTACACTTTGGCTATTTAGTATTCAATTAAAATGTCCTTTTATGAGCTGTCATTCAGAAGTCTTTACAATGAAACAAAAAAACATCTGTATCAGCAGAGAAGGGCTTTAAATGTAGGAGAGACTTTGTTGCAGATATGCAAAGATTTATTGTATGAATGCATGATATCACATGTACAGTCTTTGGAAATTAGACTCCATCATTATGAAATGATACATATATATATATATATATATATATATATATACACAGGCCTAAGGTTTTGACACATCTCCTCATTCAATGTGTTTCCTTTATTTTCATTACTATTTACATTGTAGATTCTCACTGAAGACACATAGAACACATATAGAATTATGAACTGAAAATATGTCCTATATTGTAGTTTCTTCCATTCCATTTAAATTTGGAAGATGAAAATTTTTGAGTTCAAGTTTTCAATATGTTTTTTTTTAATGAATATTACTTTTTGCATAAATGTAGAAAAAAGTTCAGGGACAGTTAAAGTTCAAAGCTGCTCTAAAACCACTTTACTTAAACTTGCTTCATAGCTTTCTGTTTTAGTAATATTATGATTTTAACATCATTATTATAGTTTTTCTGCTCTGACATATTTCACCATCCCTATTCCATTGATGAACATGCTTTATTATGCCTCAATGGTA
>NW_022605616.1:84759-84870 GCF_008692095.1 Etheostoma spectabile | reverse complement strand
TTATGTAATAAAATAAAATATGTAACAACTTGTAACAAAGTAATAGCTCTTTCACATAAATAAATAAATATATAAATACTAAATATGACCTATTCTGTGTCAGCTTCAAAA
>NW_022605616.1:81399-84749 GCF_008692095.1 Etheostoma spectabile | reverse complement strand
ACTAAATATCTCTTAAAACCTTTTCAACGTAAAAAAGATAAGGTTTCTGGGTGTCCATGTGAGCTTTGAGATCTCCAGCACCTTTATTAGACACTGAAACATGTGTGCTAGCTTTGCACATGGTGCACTCCGCCTCACACTTGTCTCGACCAGGACGGTACGTGTTTTTCAGTTTTTCAGTTCAACTGTGAAGCTGCACTTACTCTTCGGCATTTTACATGCAATGCTGCTCCGCTGTCTGATGTGCTCCCTATGTGCTCCGCTGTCTGATGTACTCCCTGTATGTGCTCCGCTGTCTGATCTCCTCCCTTTATTTGCGCGTCTCAGAGCCGCCCACAAGGCAGCCTCTCGTGAATTACGTCACGTAACAAAGTATCGTAGTATTGTGTGAAAAGTGCCTGCCAATTTAAGTACACGCTTAATGGTCCCTTGCAAAACAATGAAAACAAGACCTTTTGAATGATTTTATGAAATATTATACGGCTTCAACTGACTCAAGACCACTTTTGTTGCAGTCTCACCTTATCCACAATTGCAAAATTAGGTCCCTGTATTAATTCTTGGATGTATACGTTTGTGTGTGTGGAGAGTGTTACAGGTGTTGACTACAACAGATGGCCTGCATGCATGTTTATGCATATGTTAGTGTGTGTGTTTGTGTGTGTGTGTGTGTGTGTTTGTGTGTGTGTGTTACATCAGTGTCCAAGGTGCATTTGAAAACAGCAGCATTTTCTGTACATAGGGAGCACATGTAGTTAGTAGTTACCGGAGCATAACTGTAGCTGGTACTGTATGTTGCAGCAGAATGTTGGAATCCTGTTAGCATTAACGTTAACGTTAAGGGAATTAAGAATCTGAAGGCAGCAAGTAATTCTTCTATCTGAAAAGAGTGACGTCAAGCCTCAACTGCACACGGCAGATCTGATGGTTAGTGTTGCTTATGTGTACTTTAAACTTAAAAATAGACATTATGATTTGGGCAGTACAGTACATTTGAAATGCTGTATTCATGTATGTGCACCTGGTCTACCACACATCATCTCTGGTCACCACTGTGTTCACAAAAATAGAGCCTATTGTGTGTTGATCAGTGTGCTTTAGAGGTGTTTTAAAACCATTGGAAAGCCAAGCTAGCTGTTTTACCGGTTTCCAGTCTGTATGCTAAGCTAAAACGTCACATACAATATAATGTTAACTGCTATTTAAGCTGTTATGAAACGGCTGAAATTCCATGGTTTTTGCTCTAAACGGCATACCCAAATTAAAAGTGGTACAGCTCCTATGGACTTTGACACTCCTTGCACCTTACTGACAGAGGCTTGAATGGTGTTTTTTTTCCCGTCCAAGTCATACGTCTGTAAAATTTCTAAAATTCACGGCTGTAAACACATCCAGGTGGTATACAGACAACAAAAAGCCAGAGCCACATGTCTCAGCTTACTACAGGAAAGTCAAAAGACTGATAAATAGATTTTATATGATTTTTTTTTCTACAGGTATGTATGTCTGTGTGTTTTTCTTATTTCCATTTGGAATGCAAAGCAAAAAGTACAAAATACAGAACTTCTCAAATACACAAACACACAACTATCACACACAAACTTACAATAACTATTTACATAAATATATAGAAATAAGTAATTATAAATTAAAAACAGTCCCTGTTTATGATAAAACAGAGAAAACACAGCACAGGATGAGAATTGCAATTCATCCATGGGCTCGGATCATCTCGTAACATGGAACTGTAACTGGTTCAAGCAACTGTCGATTGAACGCCATGTGGTGCCACATTGCTTCAGAGGCATAGACGGCTTTTAAGCTGTCTGTCTCAACCTCCCGGGAACGGACTGGCTCATGAGAGGTGTTGTTTAATTTGTAACACTCAGGAGAACAACATGGATCCCCTCATTGGCCGTTAGATGTCTCGCATGAAAGGTCATACCCATTTGAAAAGCCCTGAAGTGAAATGGCGTTTGTCTTTTTTTAATTTTTTGGTATTGTAACTTCAAGTTTGTGAGGCGAACAACTAGTTTTGGATAAAATGGCTTGGCTATTCCATTTTCTTGGACTCTTGGCGAGTTATGAAAAAAAATGTTTTTGGGATTTAACAACTTATAACAAAGTTTATGAGTGGAGGTAACAGCGTGGAGGTACCAGCGACGAAGTGTGCCGTACACTGTTAATAAAGAGGTTAAATTAGCTGGATACATGGTTAAACCTCATTTAACCACGTTAAATGGCTGTTTCCCCGACGTCCTCAAAGAGGCAACACTCGACTCCTCTGAAGTAAATAACTACAGACCCATCTCCCTTCTTCCATTTCTATCCAAAACTTTTAAGTGTGCCATTTATTATCAACTCTCTACCTATCTCCACCAGAACAATCTTCTTGATCCCCTCCAGTCTGGCTTCGAGGCTGGCCACTCAACAGAAACTGCCCTCCTTGCTGTCACAGAGCAGCTTTACATCAATCAATCAATCAATCAATCAAAATTTATTTAAATAGCACTTTACAGCAACCAGCAGGTTTCCAAAGTGTTTTACATCAGAATGAGTAAAATCACATCATACAATAGAAAGAGTGAATATAAGAAACATTAAAATCAGAAAAGGTTACAAATAAACAAAAGAAGGAAATTGTCACACCACTTCTACGTATTAAAAGCCAGACTAAACAGATATGTTTTGAGTTTGGACCTTAAAAGAGCCACATCTGTAATAGTGCGGAAATTTCTTCCAGAGTCTCGGAGCAGCAACTGCAAAAGCCTGATCACCCCACCATTTATACCTGGATCTTGGGACTTTCAGACAAATACTCTGGGGCTGGACCATTTAAAGCCTTAAAAACAGACAATAAAAATCCATTCTAAAACGCACGGGATCCAATGCAGGGTGTTGCGATCTGTATGTATTTGTTAAAAAGCGAGCAGTGGCATTTTGTACAAGTTGAAGGCGTTGGATGGATGTCTGATTTAGACTAACATAGAGAGCGTTACAGTAGTCCAACTAATAAAAGCATGAATGGCCTTTTATAGGTCGTGCCTGCTCAGGAAAGGCTTAACTTTAGCCAGCAGGCAAAGCTGGAAAAAGCTAATTTTAACAACATAACTGATCTGCTTGTCAAATTTCATGCTGCAATCAAAAGTAACCCCAAAGTTTTTGACAGCTGACCTAGTGTATGATGCCAGAGCCACCAAACTCAAAGCTGGACCATTTTGCATGCCTGGAGTACTGAAAATATTACACTCTGTTTTACCTTCATTCAAGTTAAGAAAGTTGTCAGAAAGCAACAACTTAATATCAGTGATACAACTAAGCAGGGAGTTTAGTGCAACACTGTCATTTGC
>NW_022605616.1:80374-81388 GCF_008692095.1 Etheostoma spectabile | reverse complement strand
AATAGATTTGCAAATCATCTGCATAGCAATGAAAAGATAGGTTGTGCTTTCCTATAATAGCCCCTAAAGACAGCATATATAAAGAAAACAGAATGGGGCCAGGAATGGATCCCTAGGGTACCCCACAAGAGAGAGGAACAACTATTAGGAGAGGTCACTAATCATAACAGAAAAGCTCCTATTTAACAGATAGGAGCTAAACCATATTAGTGCCAAGCCTCTAATGCCTACACAATGTTCGAGGCGAGAGAGGAGCACTGCATGGTCCCCTGTGTCAAATGCTGCTGTGAGGTTCAAAAGGACTAAAACAGTAGGATTCCCGGCATCTACAGACAAGGTAATATCATTATGTACTCTCAACAGAACAGACTCAATGCTGTGACATAGGGCTAAACAATTTAATTAAATTTTAATCACAATCACAATTTTGGCTTCCCATGATCAAAATTTCGTGATCGAGCGATATTTTAAATGTATCATTTCATAGAACGCTCCCATCAAAGCCCGTCCACCGCTCCTTAAACTACTGTCTGATCATGTGCCAGTCAGAGTTGTTCCCTTCACCGCGCAGCTTAGTTTCTAGATGTAGACAGTCACAGAGGACGTGAGGACAATTCAACAGATAGCAGTCGGTTATACGTTGGTCTCAAGGTTTACCAGTTTACTAGTAAACGCAACATTTTGTCCCATCTGTGTTGTTTTTAAGACAGCAGTGAACAGTGATAATTGGTGCTAGTTAGTATCTGTTAGCTCACTGGGCTCTAGGGCACGAGTAATATTGTTCCTCTAGGTTGCACCGGTGCACCTAATGTCCTTCACTGCCAACATTGCTGCAACTACCCTATCGTGTAGATACATGCTGCATAACATCAGAAGTATACGTCCCCTTCTAATGCAGGTTCTTGTTCAAGCTCTAGTCATCTCACATCTAGACTACTGAAACTCCATCCTGACTGGCCTGCCTGCATGTACCATCCAGCCCCTGCAGGTCATTCAGAACGCAGCAGCTTGACT
>NW_022605616.1:76093-80364 GCF_008692095.1 Etheostoma spectabile | reverse complement strand
CTCCCCAAGTTCTCTCACACTACACTACTCCTCCACTTTCTTCAAGGGCTAGACACTAGTACTCGCATACAGGGCCATGAACGGATCAGCCCCAGCATACATCCAAGACATGGTCAAACCCTATACCCCAACCTGCTCACTCCGCTCTACATCAGCCAACCTGCTTGCTTCCTCCTCACAGCAAAGGAGAACTAATCATTCAACAAAATCCAGACTGTTTGCTGCCCTGGCTCCCAAATGGTAGAATGGTGGAATGAGCTGACATCAGGATGACGGAAAAGCCTACGCATCTTCCGCCGAAGGCTAAAAACACATCTCTTCCAACTACACTTTGGATAAACATGAAAAAGGAAAAGAAGAGAGGAGGAAAAGAGAATTTTTTTTTTTGAAACAACACTTTCTCGACTTTTTGTAGTTTTGGTCATTTAAAGCTGATGTACTTGCACTTCCTACTTGTTGTCTGGAGTTTCCACCTCCAGGGTTGAAAGCACTTAATTGGAAGTTGCTTCGGATGAAAGCGTCAGCTAAATTACATGTAATGTAATGTAATCCCCGTCCTAGTCCCCAAATTTTGGATAATTTCAGTCAGATGTGAGCTCCCCATACCCAGCTCTCTCCATCCAATGAAGAGTAGAGAAGTGGCAACATCAGTCTCATCTTTCTGAAAATGTCTTATATCACATGACTCATTTAGATTAACTAGTAGATAATGTCATGATGTTTCATCAGGAATTGCCCATTAAACACAGTTGTGTACACTTCTTCACTTTGACCTGAGAGTTTAAACATTATATCAGTCATGTCCACATGAAATAAAAGCAGTTTGCCTTTTTTTTATTCTGGCTCTTTTCGTCAGGCAACACCAATGAGCAGTAGTAGTGTATGCATAGTTTTATTAAACTTAATAGCATTAACAACACCAGACACACTTACTGCTCTCTGTAAGCTCAGTGTAAGCATGGTTCTCTGATGAACTGTCTTCCGACCAGAGTTCGCCACTGGAGCCCACTGAACTGTACGCTGTTATTTTGTTTATTTTAAAGCCATAATGTTAACGTTACTCCTGCTGTAGTTAAGCCATGCAGCTTTGAACAGAGTGACATGGAGACATGGCTGCGTGACTGACCACCTGCCTCCTAATGGAACATGACTGCATAAAAAAAGAAGCGCAATGAATGCTTTAGAATGTAATTTAAAAAAATGTAATAACCATTTCCACAGTACACCATTTGCCAGTCCATCTTGTGATGAAGTTATTTCAATCAGGAGAGACATGTCTGCAGATAAGATTTATTGTACAGCTCAAATAAAATATACAAAGTATTTGGCGATTAAACTCCATCACTATATGAATCTTTCGTATATCTATATAGGGTTAGAGAACCATCAGACACCCAGATGGAATCTAGACACTGGTGGTGGTGACGAAGGAGCCCAAAGACCAGACCGAAGGAAGCTCCGGACCGGTCAGCTGGAGTAGATGATTGGAGGTGTAAGGGGAGATGGAGGGTTGCACTCTTTACCTGCAACAACAGTTGAATGGCAAAGGGAGAAACAATTATTTAAAGCAGGGTTGTGACTCTGTGATTGGCCTTTGCCATTTGTAATGATTCTAATTGATTTAGCAGGAAGGTGAACGCCTCCAACAGCTGATTCGAGTTAGGTAGAGCATTGATTAAGAGTGAGGTCTTCCTGAAAGGATTTACACTGAGATACATTTCAATCAGGAGAGACTAGTTGCAGATATGCAACAGTTATACACGCATGATAAAATAAACATTTATTTGGATAAAAGCTGAATTGATTTAGGAGTGCATCAATTAATAGTTGATGAGCTACATATCAGAAATCAATTTAAAACCCATCATGAACATGCTCATGTTTCCCAGTGGTGGTAACACTAAGTTTCCTTTTTCAAAGCAACAACATGTTTCAGTTGATACAGTCAAAATATTGAGAGGAGGGGAAAGTAGCTGTGCTCTATTATCTTACATTGTAAATGTAACTGTTTTTATTCTCAGTACAACAACTAATACAACAGAACAACACAATAGGATGCAAGAAAAAAGTTTTAGTATAAGTAAGATATACATATCTTATATTATATATGATATGTGACATCCATAGAATACAAAATATAAAGAATATACTAGAATGTACTACTACTACTACTAAAATACAGACCTAGGATTACATACTATATACATTAGACATGTGCACATTTGTTGAATTGGTTTTTGAGTTTGAGTTTTCTTTCCCTCCTCCAAAGTGGTATAATATATGTGATTCTGTACGACGTATGATAAACTGTATAAGGGTGAGTGGATGTAAATTACTTTTTTTTCGGTATGTCTGAGTATAATGGACTACATGATGTGCACAGACATATAGTGCTGCCGGATGTCCCTCATCTTTCACTCTGTTTGTTGCCATTCTCAAACTCTGTTCGCTTCGGGAAACAACAACAAACTTTGAGCTAGCAAGCTACACGCAGAAAATGGCAGGTTTTGAAGAAAATTTGGATCAAGACAGGCTTGCTTGGTCTTTTCAGAGAATGCGAGACTAACAGGCATCCTACACTTTATTACAGTTCTATTATTTGTCAAAGAAAATTCACCTGAAGTCTGAACTGTAACTAATCAGGATGATTTGATGTTCCAAGACTACATCCATCCTGCAAAATGACTTTTGAGGAACTGTGCAAAATGAATGAAGCAATGAGGCTCGCATAGGTCTATGAGCTTGAATCCCTGTGTTAATTGGACACACTAGCATGGACAATGACTTGTGTGATTTATGAATCAATAAGCATGAGTAAAAAAAGGCTTGATACCGATCTAATATTGCACTTACTGACCCCGGTTCTAAACATATCTAATTCTCTTTCTTTATTTATTCAGGCCTATCTAGTGTGGGTTTGTTTGTTTCATAATTTGACTTAAAATCTATTCTAGTCTGAGTTTGTTGGATTCATAATTTGACTTAAAATGTATTGCTTCAATAAAGAAATTTCCCCTGGGGCATCATTAAACTTACATCGCATTTGCTCTCCACCATGTGGGCGTGAGTTCCCTCATCCAGCAGTGGTCTGTTAGGATGAAGGTCCAGCTGGGCAGGAAAGTTCACTGGCTCTCATCCCAGTTTAAATGCCCTGTGAGGAGGGGGGGGGGTTATGGAACAGACGATCATGACCCTCAATGCCAGATAAGCTCCCACAATCTGTTTGGCCAGCTACTGGCAACGGGGATGTCTGCATGTTTATTTCATAGAAGACCGGAAATCAAATTTTGTGTGTGCGTGTGTCTGTCTGTTTTTGTGTGTGTCAATATGGTAGAAGTATGAGTTTTCTTGTTTCACAGCAACAGGAATGGATATGTCATCTAAATCCATCACTTAGACTTTTGGGATTTTTAATCCAACTGAATAGAGGACTGTGGGGCGTGTTACAGTGTGCGTGACGCATGTTGACAGGCTGACGCAGGCAGTGACTTTGAGTGTCTGAAGGAGACTGAGTATTTACAGTACCTTGCTGATGTGTCATAAGAGCCATGTCAGGCTGAAGGTCCCTGCATCTTTCAGAACCAATGTGAATAACTGGTTTGAAGTGTGCACGTCCCTCCTTACCTTCTCTCTAGAAAATTTGTCCTTACTTAACTTATTGGCATGTTTTTTGGGGCATTTAGGCCTTTATTTGACAGTAGAGATGACTATAGGAAAGGGGAGAGAGGGGGGTAACAACATGCAGCAAAGGGCCATGTGCTGGAATTAAACCCACGACCACTGCAATAAGGACTGAGGCTCAAGCCACAAGCGACAAGAATTAAATAATGGATAATGTCAAACACTTTAGTGCCTACGTTGTCTTTTGCTCATTATAATTTTGCTTATGTGATGTAATTCCTTGGAGTATTTTCAAATGCTTCATATCCCTAAAATCAGTTCCACCTCATCGAAAAATGTATGTAAGTCAATAAACCATAATAATTTCTGAAATTGTGTCATAAATAAAGACATATTTATCACTTTTTCCTAAATAAACACAAAACGTAGTAATCCAAAAGATCTAAATTTAGAAATATAACCAAAAAATACATTTCTTAACACTGCAAAAACTATTAGAAATTTGTGCATTTTAAAGTTTTGAGATATGCGTGTAAACGCGTTTTGATAGTTTCATATCCAATTGAATGGTGTCACACGCGGTTTTGCCTCAGATGTCACGTAACGTGAGGATCTTGCAAAGTAATGACCCGAAAGACATGAGCATTAGC
>NW_022605616.1:75329-76083 GCF_008692095.1 Etheostoma spectabile | reverse complement strand
AATTTTTTTTTTTTTTTTTTTTATAGATTGCACTAGCTGTTGGTTGGTTTTAATTTTAGATCAATTTAAACAGGATCATGTAAATAACGACCGGAAGGTCCCTTCTCTAAGGGCTATAGCTGTATTGACTAGAGTAGGAGTGCATTTCCACCCCTAGAAATTTGACCTTTCATATGTAGAAGCGGATTCTGCTGTTTTTTTCTTTCATTGGTCTCACTGGTCTAGTTAGTATGTATACCTACGAGCTGTAGTCGACAACCAACTGTGAAGTTTGATGCATATTTTATTTTTTGTCATTTAATTACACAGCAGAACAGAAATTAGTCTGAAAATTCACATTATTGGCTTCCTTCTAAGAAAGGAGGTTTTATACAGTGGTGTGTGTGATACTCAGTTCTGATTAGCTACAGGGTGTCCATTAAAAAGTGATACAAGACACCTACTAAGGAGTTCCTGTGAAACTGACTGTTTACCATTCTAAATTAATGCCATACCTTATATGAAAAAGAAAATCTGATAATGTTATTTCTTTTGTCAGTTAAACGTGTTATTAACGGCGTTAACGCAAACCCATTTTAACGGCATCCATTTTATCTCAAAAAACTTTGTAGTTTTTTCACATGCTGTCGCAATAACTAGTATGAAAATAATAATAATGTATAGTTTATTAATCCCACAAGGGGAAATTACATTGTGTTGTTATTACACACATTACACACGCCTGAATTACACACATGCTCAGTACCTATACATG
>NW_022605616.1:75251-75319 GCF_008692095.1 Etheostoma spectabile | reverse complement strand
GAGAGATGTCAGAGTGAGGGGGCTGCACATGGAAAGGCGCCTTGTTGGGGGTTCGGTGCCTTGCTCAA
>NW_022605616.1:74755-75241 GCF_008692095.1 Etheostoma spectabile | reverse complement strand
GTAGTGCCCAGGAGGTGAACTGGCCCTCTCCAGCTACCAGTCCACCACCATACTTTGGTCTGTATGTGGATTTCAACCAGCAACCCTCCGGTTTTTCAACCCAACTCCCTACGGACTGAGCTACTGCCACCCCAAAATTATGTGGAAAGATGGTTTTCCATTTATCGCAATTTTTCACGCTTGTTGGAAATGGGCTTGGCCTATATCCCAAGATTAAGTTGGATCCAGCGAACGCGTAAATATATGGTTCTTAAATGTCCAATGTACAGCTGGGGAGTTATAGCGCCACCTAGTGGTGGATGTGGGTTAATCTTTGCATCTGAGGTCTTTGCAGAGTTTTGGACCAGTCCTGAAAATGGCACACTGCTACCATGTATGGTTTGGCTGCGTAAACTCCGCCGAAATGACCGGCAGCTGGCAGTATTCTCGGATAACTGAACCACAAGCTACCACTGACCTGAAGGAGCACCATGCGGGGCACCAGAG
>NW_022605616.1:74564-74745 GCF_008692095.1 Etheostoma spectabile | reverse complement strand
GGAACTCTTTTGCGGCTCAACACATCTACTAAATGATACAACAGAGCTCTGACGGAGGTCTATTGCGGCTTAAACAACTAGCAGTTGCTGCTCTGTAGCACAAAGCTCCTCTTCAATGTTTGTTTTTACCGCTAGTTACTACAAAGAAGTTTGCTACAGGTATGCTACATTCAAGAGACCA
>NW_022605616.1:70875-74554 GCF_008692095.1 Etheostoma spectabile | reverse complement strand
AATGTACGTTACTCAGCAACAGGTGAAAGTAGGGGCAAGGTTGCACAATAAAGTTAAAATGATTTGAACTTTTAGCCAGGAACAAATTAATTGCCTGTACGTGTGAAAATACCTTTATCTCACGCATCCGTTTTGATGTCGTTAGAATAGATAAAAATGTGTGATTAATCGTGATTAATTGCCAGTTAACTATGACATTAATGCGACAACACTAGTTATTGACTCACCGACGCTTCTGGTCTCAGAAATAATGGAGCAACACCAAATTCATGACATTAACATTTAATTTGGCTGATGACAAGGAGTGTATTTAGATATAAATAATAGTGGGATTGAAATAATTTGTAATGTATGTAATTACATTGTAACAATACATTCTCAATCCCATCTCATAAAATATGGACGTTTGTATTGATGCTAAAACTCTCCATTACTGTTATATAACACGCTTTACATTGGGACTATTAATGTCCCTTTTGACGCTGTTAGGTTAAAGAAAAGCTTGTGGGTGGTCTTACAGTAACGTGACTCACGGGAAGGGGACAGTTGGGTTAAGGAAAAGGTCGTGGGTTGGCTTACGGTTCCGTGACACGCGGCAATAACAAGACAGTTAAGGAGACACACTGGACACAAATCCCTCTCTCCTGGGTGAAAATCCTTTGTTTGACCTATCAACCACCACGACTAACCTATCTACACGGAATTTCCCCTTTACATACTACTCGCTAAACCCCGTCTACATGCTGCCCTCCCTAGTACGTTCTACACACACGCCAAAGGGTGTTTTTTCTGTCACATCTGATGCTGACAGCCACTGTCCAAACGTCCGAATTTTATGTGTTTTGAGTGAAAACCGGTTGATTGTTAAGATGACATGGCATGTTGTGTGATCAGAACTGGAGGTGTCCTCTGGATATAAATGTACTGGAACATGATGTAACAGTCTTTCCCTCAACCTCAAAGGGTTAACCACACCTGCATCTGCTCCCCACAGACACAGAGGCACAGAGTGTGTGTCAGAGTGACAGGCCGAGCCTGAGTAAATGCATCTGTGTGTGTGATGTGAGAGTGTAGTTTATTCTCCAGGGTTTCAGACACTGCATAGCGTCAGGATATTTCTGAGGCTGCGATTGAAGCCCGGCTGAAGTGGCAAAGCTGTGAAACGCGGATGTGTGGGGGAGGGGTCAGCACACCTTCCGGTTCTTACTGTCAGTCAGCTCTCCTGTTTTTGGTGTGTCAGTGCAGCAATGTTGAGCACGGATGAATAATCTCCAACATTAAAGATTAAATGGAGCCTGTTTAACACACATTTACATATTTACAGTTTTTTATTTCATAAAGGCAGATGCTGAGCTTGCAAAGTCCCAAACCATTAGGAAAAAATGAACACATGGGTCCCATCACACATTGTGAGTATGTTTGGAAATGAGAGCCCAAGCCTAGAAGTGTCCTTCTGTTGTTGCTAGGCAACTACAAAGTCAGCTGTCAAACACATTTTCTTACAGGTCCTATCTTAGTTACTGGGCTAAGTCCCTTCTAATGTCATAATCTTGTGTTATCCTCACTAAGGAATTACACAACTTAAAAATCATAATTTATAAAAATACCTAAACTTGATACGAAAAGTTGATGGAATGGAAATTCTTGGTATTCGAGCAGATAAAGATTACTTTTAACGTTGAGTATCCTCCAAAATGTAATAGATTCTTCCTTGGCACATGCTACACTCTTCCATCAAGTTTCATGAAAATCGGGCATATCGTTTTGTTGTAATCCTGCTGACAGCCTGACAAACAGAGAGAGGAAGAGAAAACTGAACCGAAAACATAACTTCTATAGTAGCATATTGATATTAATGTACAAAAAACATCCAATAACTTAACAACCTTATACTTGAAGTTGCACAAAGTATTTTACAATATAGGCGTGTAACGGTTTGTGAATTTGTGCAAATCCATCACTGTACAGGGGTCATGCTCCAGTGCACGCAAAGTTCACAGGAAAGAGTTCTGTCTGGAACCTTTTAAGCCTAGTTCAGACCAAAGATGCGCAATAAGACAGAAACGTTTTAGAACACTGTCGGGAATAGGGGTGATCTGAGTATCTGGCTGAAACGAGTATCCGGTACGGATAAAGCACTTTTGCTGAGTACAAGTTTTATACGAGTAATATGAGTCAATATCCGTGCTCGGATTGAATACAACTCCTCAACTGGCCGCGCAGCGTTCTGTGATAATCACAGCACATCTGTTCCGTTAACGTTTAGGGTTTCTTCAGCTTCAGGTTTGTTTTCAACTTCGGTTTGGAGTCCTTACATAGTAACCAGTAGATTTCTGGTGAACGTGGGTTTCAGACCGCTGCTTGGTTTAAAGGTGACTTCGTTGCGTCTCTGCCATCGGAGATTTTTTTTTTTTACTGTCAGCTGCCCTTGCCCCTCCCTCTCTGTGTCTTCTCTTACTCACACACACACACACACACACACACACACACCACACACACACACACACCCACACACACACACACACACACACACACACATATACCTGGTGTGGAAATAAAAAAGACCCTAAAAAAAAATCACACTGCATAAAAAAATAAAAAGTTAAAAAAGAAGTATATTGAGTATGAAAACTCTGTTCATTACATTTTACTTCATAATTGCAACTGCATGTGTTGTATTCATTGTTGCAAAACTTGTTCTGTATATAGTTTGTTTGTTACCATGACACCACCATTGATCTGAAGCTCAATGCTGTCATGTAAATATTTTTCAAATCAGCAATAAATATAAAAAATTTTTATCAACTCATATCAATTGCATGCTTAAATAAATAACATACCAGTTTTTTTAAAAAGCCCCCCCCCCCGACACATTTCAAGAAGAAAATGACCCCCCCCCAAGTCCTGGTTTAAATCGGACCACCGCACCTTCCGCGTTAGGCCCCGAAACCCACCGGTGCAGAGTACGGGCAATTACGGATCCGGGAATACAGATAATTATTCTTTTTAGTTATTTCTTAATGGTGGGTAAAAACAGATCAGATACAGGTAAAGCTAATCGGTACTCGATCATCACCTAGCTGTTAAGTCGCCCCCCTCCACGCCTTTTACAGTTGTACGTGTTGTATCTGTTGAAATTTCCCACAAACACAAAGAGTCCAGGCGTGAGGGACCCTACCAGGCCAATAATGGACCTTTTGGTGGAGATAGCGGTGACAATCGGCAACAGGAAATATGACTTAGAAAAACATATCCGATTTAATTTGAAACTTAGAATGTTGGTGGGTCTGCATGTGACACTGGAGGCGGCCCCATATTTTGACCAACCCAGTCCCAGCACTCTGGCCACCCGCCCCTTGTAATAACATTTTTTGAACCGTTTTTTAACGTACACAGTCCCTTGCTCATTGTGTGAGGTGTAACTGGTAGCGAACTCAGCAGAGACTTCACTTTTTATTGGTGATGTTTTGCCCCACACCCCACGCCCCCCCCCCCCCCCCCCCCCCCCCCACCCCCCCCCCCCCACCCCCCCCCCCCCCCCCTATGGAGTGGCCCATAAGCCCTTTTCCACAGATAATGACGTGTATGAAGAATAGCTTAGTGTGAGGTATCATTGAACTCAGCAGAGATGAGCATTCCTTTTTTTGTCTTTTCATTGGGCGTGATGTGTTTGACCCGC
>NW_022605616.1:65256-70850 GCF_008692095.1 Etheostoma spectabile | reverse complement strand
TCTGTAGTTCAAGTTAAACGTGTTATAACGGCGTTAACGCAAACCATTTTAACGGCATCCATTTTATCTCAAAAAACTTGTGAGTTTTTTCACATGCTGTGCAATAACTAGTATGAAAATAATAATAAGTATAGTTTATTAATCCACAAGGGGAAATTACATGTGTGTTTTACACACATTACACACGCCTGAATTACACACATGCTCAGTACCTATACATGCACTAATGGAGAGATGTCAGAGTGAGGGGGCTGCACATGGAAAGGCGCCTTGTTGGGGGGGGTGCCTTGCCAAGAGCACCTTGGTAGTGCCCAGGAGGTGAACTGGCCCTCTCCAGCTACCAGTCCACCACCATACTTTGGTCTGTATGTGGATTTCAACCAGCAACCCCCGGTTTTCAACCCAACTCCCTACGGACTGAGCTACTGCCACCCCAAAATTATGTGGAAAGATGGTTTCCATTATCGCAATTTTTCAGCTTGTTGGAAATGGGCTTGGCCTATATCCAAGATTAAGTTGGATCCAGCGAACGCGTAAATATATGGTTCTTAAATGTCCAATGTACAGCTGGGGAGTTATAGCGCCACCTAGTGGTGGATGTGGGTTAATCTTTGCATCTGAGGTCTTTGCAGAGTTTGGAACAGTCTGAAATAAGGCACACTGTACCATGTATGGTTTGGCTGCGTAAACTCCGCCGAAATGACCGGCAGCTGGCAGTATTTCGGATAACGAACCACAAGCTACCACTGACCGAAGGAGCACCATGCGGGCACCAGAGGCGGTGTGAGGAACTCTTTTGCGGCTCAAACAATCTACTAAATGATACAACAGAGCTCTGACGGAGGTCTATGCGGCTTAAACAACTAGCAGTGCTGCTCTGTAGCACAAAGCTCCTCTCAATGTTTGTTTTTACGCTAGTTACTACAAAGAAGTTGCTACAGGTATGCTACATTCAAGAGACCATGGGATGTTAATGTCGTTACTCAGCAACAGGTGAAAGTAGGGGCAAGGTTGCACATAAAGTTAAAATGATTTGAACTTTTAGCCAGGAACAAATTAATTGCCTGTACGTGTGAAAATACCTTATCTCACGCATCCGTTTTGATGTCGTTAGAATAGATAAAAATGTGTGATTAATCGTGATTAATTGCCAGTTAACTATGACATTAATGCGACAACACTAGTTATTGACTCACCGACGTTCTGGTCTCAGAAAATAAGGAAGCAAACACAAATTCATGACATTAACATTTAAATTGGCTGATGACAAGGAGTGTATTTAGATATAAATATAGTGGGATTGAAATAAATTGTAATGATGTAATACATTGTAACAATACATTCTCAATCCCATCTCATAAAATATGGACGTTTGTATTGATGCTAAAAATCTCCATTACTGTTATATAACACGCTTTACATTTGGACTATTAATGTCCCTTTGACGCTGTTAGGTAAAGAAAAGCTTTGGGTGGTTACAGTAACGTGACATCACGGGAAGGGGACAGTTGGGTTAAGGAAAAGGTCGTGGGTTGGCTTACGGTTCCGTGACACGCGGCAAATAACAAGACAGTTAAGGAGGACACACTGGACACAAATCCCCTCTCCTGGGTGAAAATCCTTTGTTTGACCTATCAAACACCACGACTAACCTATCTACACGGAATTTCCCCTTTACATACTACTCGCTAACCCGTCTACATGCTGCCCTCTAGTACGTTCTACACACACGCCAAAGGGTGTTTTTCTGTCACATCTGATGCTGACAGCCACTGTCCAAACTCCGAATTTATGTGTTTTGAGTGAAAACCGGTTGATGTGTAAGATGACATGGCATGTTGTGTGATCAGAACTGGAGGTGTCCTGGATATAAATGTATGGAACTGATGATGTAACAGTCTTCCCTCAACCTCAAAGGGTTAACCACACCTGCATCTGCTCCCCACAGACACAGAGGCACAGAGTGTGTGTCAGAGTGACAGGCCGAGCCTGAGTAATGCATCTGTGTGTGTGATGTGAGAGTGTAGTTTATTCTCCAGGGTTTCAGACACTGCATAGCGTCAGGATATTTTTGAGGCTGCGATTGAAGCCCGGCTGAAGTGGCAAAGCTGTGAAACGCGGATGTGTGGGGGAGGGGTCAGCACACCTTCCGTTCTTACTGTCAGTCAGCTCTTGTTTTTGGTGTGTCAGTGCAGCAATGTTGAGCACGGATGAATAATCTCCAACATAAAGATTAAATGGAGCCTGTTTAACACACATTTACATATTACAGTTTTTATTTCATAAAGGCAGATGCTGAGCTTGCAAAGTCCCAAACCATTAGGAAAAAATGAACACATGGGTCCATCACACATTGTGAGTATGTTTGGAAATGAGAGCCCAAAGCCTAGAAGTGTCCTTCTGTTGTTGTAGGCAACTACAAAGTCAGCTGTCAAACACATTTTCTTACAGGTCCTATCTTAGTTACTGGGCTAAGTCCCTTTAATGTCATAATCTTGTGTTATCCCATAAGGAATTACACAACTTAAAAATCATAATTATAAAAATACCTAAATTGATACGAAAAGTTGATGGAATGGAAATTCTGGTATTCGAGCAGATAAAGATTACTTTTAACGTTGAGTATCCTCCAAAATGTAATAGATTCTTCTTGGCACATGCTACACTCTTCCATCAAGTTTCATGAAAATCGGGCATATCGTTTTGTTGTAATCCTGCTGACAGCCTGACAAACAGAGAGAGGAAGAGAAACTGAACCGAAAACATAATTCTATAGTAGCATATTGATATTAATGTACAAAAAACATCCAATAACTTAACAACCTTATACTTGAAGTTGCACAAAGTATTTTACAATATAGGCGTGGAACGGTTTGTGAATTGTGCAAATCCTCACTGTACAGGGGTCATGCTCCAGTGCACGCAAAGTTCACAGGAAAGAGTTCTGTCTGGAACTTTTAAGCCTAGTTCAGACCAAGATGCGCAATAAGACAGAAACGTTTTAGAACACTGTCGGGAATAGGGGTGATCTGAGTATCTGGCTGAAACGAGTATCGGTACGGATAAAGCACTTTTGCTGAGTACAAGTTTTATACGATATATGAGTCATATCTCGTGCGCGATTGAATACAAATCCTCAACTGGCCGCGCAGCGTTCTGTGATAATCACAGCACATCTGTTCCGTTAACGTTTAGGGTTTCTTAGCTTCAGGTTTGTTTTCAACTTCGGTTTGGAGTCCTTACATAGTAACCAGTAGATCGGTGAACGTGGGTTTCAGACATGTGCTTGGTTTAAAGGTGACTCTCGTTGCGTCTCTGCCATCGGAGATTTTTTTTTTTTACTGTCAGCTGCCCCCTTGCCCCCTCCCTCTCGTGTCTCTCTCTACTCACACACACACACACCACACAACACACACACACACACCACACACACACACACACAAACAAACACACACACACACACACACATATACCTGGTGTGGAAATAAAAAAAGACCCTAAAAAAAAATCACACTGATCATAAAAAAAAAAAGTTAAAAAAAGAAAGTTATATTGGTATGAAAAATCTTGTTCATTACATTTTACTTCATAATTGCAACTGCATGTGTGTATTCATTGTTGCAAAACTTGTTCTGTATATAGTTTGTTTGTTACCATGACACCACCATTGATCTGAAGCTCAATGCTGTCATGTAAATATTTTTCAAATCAGCAATAAATATAAAAAATTTTTATCAACTCATATCAATTGCATGCTTAAATAACATACCGGTTAAAGCTCCGCACATTTCAAGAGAACCTGACCCACTTCCGGGTTAAATCTGACCACTTCCGGGTTAGGCCCCGCCCAGTCCGAGTACGGATCCGGATACAGATAATTCATGTGGTAAACAGATACAGATACAGATAATGCTGTACTCGCTTATCCCTAGTAGGGAAAAGGTTTCAGCAGTCCAAACAAGCCTGTCTCGGCTCAACTCAAACCATCTGATGGTGTTACTGCCACTCAGCTGGTCAAGTTTCCAGAGGCTGGGTTTAGAGCCTGTTTCAACAGCCTATTGATAGTGATGTCAGCTTTTAAAGGCAGCTCTAAACTATGGAAATAAAATCATCCATAATCAATTTTTTTCTATGTCACAAACTGTCAGCTGGTAGAAATAGGAGATGTCAGAATTTGTTGTCTTTTTTTGCCTAGTATGACATGTTGTGCGACGTGTTCCTTGACATTGACCAATAGGAGGAAAGAGGCGCACATATGGGAACATGGCCAAAAGAAGGAAAGATGCAACTGCTGCTGTCTGGTGAAGAAAAGACACACACATGGGCTTTTTGGCAGCAGGGATTGGACCGCATCCCAGCATTGCAATGCAAGTGGGCTTGCCACTAGCAGTTTTCTGTTTCTCTTCACCAACGACAGAGTAGCAAGAAAACAGGCTCCACCCTCCAACAGCCGCGATGGCTGCACCTGATTGGATGAATGCTTCACATGGGGCTTCCGGATTTCAAAACAGACCATAATGGTGGCTTGTTTGGAAAACAATCTATTATTTTACAAAAACAGCTGTTTCGGAAAACATTTTAAGCGAGAACTAATCAATAATGTAAATAAATATGCAGTAAATATTCCCTAAATTACGGATATGATTATTTTTGAAAAATACGTGCTGTAGTACAACCAGCAGAGGCCTTCTATGTGTGGAGTAGTTTTGTAGACATGATATTTTTTTGGCAATAATTATTCCCCAAAATTATGAATATGCTAATTGTTATATATTTATTTTTAAAGTAAGTGCTCTAGTACAACTAGCATGAGACAAGTTATAATTGAAGTATGTCTGAAGACCCTACCTTATCTAATCATTAAATTAATAAATATTTTTGTTGTTTCTCTTTTTGGTGTTTTAGTTTGTAGACGGCCCCTAAGCACTTCTCTGACTGCCGTCTAATTGCCTGGATGTTCGTTGAGGCCAGTGTTATTTCTCCAGGTTGGAGGACAGCTAGTTTTGATGAAAATTAGTTTGTAGTTTAGTTTCCCTTACTGTTTTAGTATGTTAATAACATTTTTCTATAGAGTAATTGATCCCGCAAGTTCGAAACTGTCAATATTGTTCTAACTTTGCGCACATTTATAAAAGAGAGTTCACGGATTATGAACCCTTGCAACTTTTTGAACCATCTTGTTTAGTTTTTTTTTCTCAATTGACCCCAGGGGGGCTCCGTACGTCTGACATTGAAAGACATTGTAAAAGACAAAAAAATTGTGTAGTCTGATCCTGGCATTAGTTGCGTTTTCTGATGGGCACTTACTGATACAGATTTATTATACACCTGATAATTGCTCACTATCCAACTCTATCCAGCCTGCTGTGCTGTGCATATGTGTGTTTGTCTTTGTGGATACCCTGCAGAAACGCAGTTGTTTTGTTGTTAATGGAAGGGAAGATTACCTAAATTTGACAATACAGTAGCATCATTGCAGAGAGAGATGTAGTCAATGCAGTATGTACTGTATGCTCTGGGCTGAGTGATGACACTCTAATTTCCTGCTAGAGGCTCACTTTGTGTGTGTGTGTGTGTGTGTGTGTGTGTGTGTG
>NW_022605616.1:62420-65246 GCF_008692095.1 Etheostoma spectabile | reverse complement strand
TGTGTGTGTGTGTGTGTGTGTGAGAGTGTGTGTGTGAGTGATTAACAAGAGAAAGAGAGAGGAGCTGATGTACAGTATCCTCTGTGGACTCAAGCTTCTGCTACAATGCATTTTCTCAAACTTCAGCATATTTCTGCTTATGTCAGCAGCTATGTGTGAATGTTCAAATAGCAGACAATTTTGAACCAATTGTTACTGCTGGTATTACACCTAGTCTCTCACCCCTTTTTTCCACTTGGTGTGTCATTCAAGTCAATGCTTGATATTCCACCAGCTGCGACATGGCGCATCCTGAAACATGCAGAAGGTGGCTCTTTGCTAAAGATACACGCCAGGTCTGACAATAAAATCTGCGAGTTGGGTGTGGTATGACGTGTGGCGGAGGACAGAACAAAACCACTGTGCAGCCGGAGCACAACGCAGACACGTCTGGTGAAAAACCAGGGTCAGTGTTACAGTACATCCCTATGACTGTATATATGTGTGTATGTGGGGGTTGATTAATATTATAATTACAGAGGAAACACTGACAGTTCTTTGGATCAACCTGTGTTACTCCAACTCTTTCTCTCTGTTCCAATCATTCACTCTTCCCTTATTCTCATGTTGACCTGCTTATGCCTCTGGTTGTGTCCCAGTGGTCCAAGCGGTCAGAGACACACATACACTAACACACACACCTCTGGGTTGATTCACAGCTGTGTGCTTTGCTTCGCTTCAATGCACCTCATTGTGTGTCAGAGAGAGTGATGGACAGCGGAAGGAAGGAATGGAGGACGAGAAGTGTGTGTGTCAAGCTGCTAACAGCAGTGATGTTGCTAATGTGGTATCAAGCTCAAAATATAAAGTAAACATTCCAGCCTAGATACAGTGTGGTAATTAGTGAGCTTTAAAATGTGTTTATATGAATATTCTTTCAATTTAAACAGAGCTAAGCCAGTTGTCCCCCTGCTGCAAGTTAAGCTAAGGCTTCATGTCTCCAGGTCCATACTTCAACAAGAGAGTGAATATCAGTCCTCTTATCTCACTCTTGGAAAGTCAGTGAATAAGCATATTTCCCAAATTGTTGAATTATCTCATTAATTTGGAATAGTACTATGAGCCAAATGGCTATCCAAGACTTCATTACCCAGAAATTGCATCAAGTGATGTAACATGTAGATAGTTCAGCCTTCCACATTTAGATCCTGGTGGTTATTTGCGTTTAAATTTTGCATATACGATTTAATTTTTAATGTAAAGTAGATTTCCCAGTAGTAGCCATGATTTCTTTTACAACCCAACATTTCATGATGTTGGCTAATAGAACAAGTGATTTTGTACACACTGTAAAAGTCTGGCCTGCTGCTGGTTAACTGTATATGATGGGGCCTCTTTTATAAGGAAGTGGGTCAGGAAGGTGGTGGAACCTTGAAATATTTGGCAGGAAAATCATTAAGTGTTGACCTGAGGGCCTGGTGGATTATGATAGGCTACAGTACAGCAAAATCAGAGACAGACAGACACACACACAGACACACACACACACACACACACACACACACAGATACAGGCTCAGATGAAGAAATGGAAGCACACATGCATAATAAGACGGCTGGGGATGTCAGCAAGGGTCTCTGACAGAGTTCAACTGAACCTGGCAGCCTGTGTGGGTGTTTTTCAATTACAAGCTGAGTGTTTAAATGTGTCTTAGTGTGCATGAGCATGTATAATGTGAGGATGTGTATGTGATCAGAGGTCCTGTGTCAAGGACATGCCTGCTAACTAGGCCAACAGCTGCTCCCCTGGCAATTCATCTCCTGTCAGCTTTGAAGCCTTTTTTTGCTTTTTTCCTTTTTCTATTTAAACACAGGAACATTTTGCCTATTAATGGCACTTATATTCTACTACTCTGACCATCACACATACATACACCACAGCTAAACACACATAAACACATACACAAATTTAAAACCCTTTTGTAGAAGCACACACAGACCATCTTGAAATGTATCACACCAGCTGTGATGCTAAATTGGGCCAGGGGTGCAAAGAAGGGGGCGCCCTTGCTCGGACCACAGCCATCTTCAAATTTGGCCTTTGTTTTGATCTCAACTACTCACCTGTAAGGTTTCATGACTGCTAGTGTTGGCTATTGTTTAGATTTGAATGATTATTATTCAGATTTTCCTTATCAATTACGGTTCTTAACGGTTCTTGATTTAGATTCTTTGGAGGGAGGGGTGAAAACAGATTATTCATAGAAAAAAAACTTATTTTTAAAGTGCTCATATTATGCTCATTTTCAAGTTCATATTTGTATTCAGAGGTTGTACCAGAATAGGTTTACATTATTTAATTGTCAAAAAACTTATTTTTGCTGTACTGCACATTGCTGCAACTCCTCTTTTCACCCTGTGTGTTGAGCTCTCTTTTTAAGCTACAGAGTGAGGCTCCTCTTTGTTGGGGGTTGCACATGCGCAGTACCTCAGTAAGGACAACTAGCTAATCATTAGCAGAGTTTGAGGGGGTGCCATGCTAGCAGCTAGGCGTTTGTCACGCTCGTTCATCATGGAAGTAAAGGCTGGACTACAATAGAGCTGTTTCTGTGTTTGCAGTTTGTGATCAGTGTTTTCGGTTGGAGATGGTAAGTCCCCCTGGGTTGGTCTTTGGGCTTTTTCACTTTGTAAACCTATAACATGCACAAAAAGAAAAGGGAAAAATCCAAAAAGCATAATATGAGCACTTTATAAAATTTAACATAGATCATGTCTTCTTCGTTGGGTGGCTGTGGCTCAGTGGTGGAGCGGTTGCCTGCCAATTGGAAGGTTGGGGGTTCAATCCCTG
>NW_022605616.1:62258-62410 GCF_008692095.1 Etheostoma spectabile | reverse complement strand
CCTGCAGTCCCATGTCGAAGTGTCCTTGGGCAAGACACTGAACCCTGAGTTTCCCCCGATGCTGCGCTTCGGAGTGTGTGTGAGTGTTTCTGATGAGCAGGTGGCACCTTGTACGGCAGCCTCGGCCACAGTGTGTGAATGATGAATGTAAG
>NW_022605616.1:62023-62248 GCF_008692095.1 Etheostoma spectabile | reverse complement strand
AAAAGCGCTTTGAGTAGTTGTTAAGACTAGAAAAGTGCTATATAAATACAGCACATTACATTCATTTGTATTTAATTTCAATTTCATTTATAGTATTAAATCATAACAGTTATCTCAAGACAATTTACAGATAGAGTAGGTCTAGACCACACTATAATTTACAAAAACCCAGTAATTCTGTGATGGTTTGGGTGGGTGCTTTGGTTTCTTTGTTTATCCTTCTGT
>NW_022605616.1:56712-62013 GCF_008692095.1 Etheostoma spectabile | reverse complement strand
CTGGTCTTGTCTCCTTGTGTTTGTGGCTCAATATTTCCCCTGCAAGTGTCTGTTTGTTCTGCTTCCTGTTTTGTTTTGGTTTCCTGTCTTGTCTAGCTTTGCTTTGTGACTGTCTGATTGTCCTGCCCCGCCCTAATGTGATTCACCTGACATCTCACCTGTGCCCCTGTGAGGGACCAAGCAGTTAAGCACGAGGAGTCACAAGAGAAATTCCAAAAAGCAAGAGTTTTATTTCCCAAAAAAATAGTTACAACAAAATAAAGATAAAGTTCTGGGCCCTTAAAAGAGGTCAAATAAACAGACAGTAACTAAGGCTCAAACCATAAGGGACTCAAAAATACAACTGACCTACTAACAAAGAAACAAAGGGGACTTATATATTGGCTGATCAGACCAATTTAAACACACAGGGGGGAAACACAATAACTGCAAACTAACTTCAGAAACAAATAATGACAAACCTACCTAAAAATGCATTCCAAAGAACATATACTTTTACTTATCTTAACTCTACAAAAATTACTTTATGTAAACTCTAAACCCCAGAATACCTACAACGAGAATAAAGCTACCCCCCCTAGACATATCAAGCAGTGGTAGTGTCCAATTAGGCCACCTCCCCTATAAAGCTGCTCTTTCTCCAAGCGCCACCTCTTTTAAGCCATCAGACCTGAATCCCTTCCAGGTGTGGACTTCAACTGGTAAACTCAAAAGAAAAACGGTTATATAACAGTATGACCATCCAAAAGGAAGTAATAGTCCGCACTTGCTAAAAGATGCTTTCTTCTAAATCAAATAAAGTATGATGCATGTGAAATGAAACAAGTGTCCTGTAAGTTATTTGTAACTGAATAAATGGTTGCAACAAATGAAGATGTATACACAAAATCATATCAACTAAACCTAAGGAAAAATATAAGTGCTTGAGGTTACCGCTCTTAAGCTGGCTGTGTGGCCATGACTTTGGCCATCACAGCCCCGTTACCTTGCATTCTCTTGTATTCAACCCCTGTGTTCCCTTTGTCCCTTGTCAGGTCCTCATGTCTTGTCAACGTGGTTGTTTCTACGTTCCTGTCTTGTTCCTGATATTCCCTGATATTTCCTGTGAGTTGTTCCAGTTTCATCCCTTGTGAGTTTTCCCCTGTGTAGTTTTCCCTGTTTTAGTATTGCCTTCCCCTCTGCTTGTTTTTGGGACGGTGCCGGTTGGGGGTGTGATGAACAGTGGTAATAATAGTCAAAATAAAGATAGTGGAACCATGACTAGAAATAGTAGTTGTAGTACTCCATGGCGTAGCAGGGCATTACAGGGTATAGTAGAGCGTTACAGGGCATAGCAGAACGTAGCAGGGCACTGCAGGGCATAGCAGGACGAAGCAGGGCTTAGCAGGACGTAGTAGGGCATAGCAGTGCACTTAACAATTCACTTCATTCAGTTTTATTCAATGTACTGTAACTGTAACCCTGCTGAAATGACATAGAGTCCAACATAAGTCGGGCCATATTTAATCAGCCAATTGCCTAAAAAGGAAACAACATTCAAATAATTTTCCAAAAGAAGAATTTTTCAGAAGCAGTGTACGTATGCTCTTCTCACTCCTTCTGCAGGCAGGCTTGTTAACTTCATATAGACAACATATGAGTTAAAACACAAAAAAACATGTCTTGGAGAAAACAAACCACTGGGTTGAGAACTTTTAGAACCAAGACTCCGAATAATTTCCTGTATCTGTGGGTTGCTCCACTGCCACTTGTCTTTAGGAGACTAGCAGTAGGTCTTGACTGTATTAATTCCAATAGGTGAATTGAAGGTGAACAAAGATAACCACTTCTTTAGCCCAATAGTCATAAAAGTAACAATTGGAGCCATGTTTCACAAGCCACATATCTCCCAAACATTGTGACACTAAAATGGCATGATTCAAACGGTCAAAGAGAAAATTAACTTTGTTTGAGACCTGTTTTTGTCCCAGAACCAAACTCTTGTGAGATCTGGCATCACAGATACAGTAATATTATTGAACACTGTAACAAAAAAAAAGTCATATTGCTAAATATGTCTTTTAGCTGTATACATATAGCATGTTAGCAAAAGAAAACCTAAATAAATTACGTAAATATAACTTTTCATCCAGTCACACTCCTGTAAATCCTGTGGGTGCAGGAGTGTAGTAGGAATCAGAAAGCAGAAGGTTTTTTGTTCTAATCGGAACCAGGTTTTGGTTCCAAACCCTAGTGACTACACAGTTGTGAGGCTATCATCTCAAGGTAAATACTCAACCCCTTTAGTAGTTCCTGCTACAGTAGGTGTTTCCAGGACCACGTTTTGCTATGCAACACACACACATACACACATATAAAAACAATACAAGCGATGTCCAGGTGTTGGCTCCAAGGTGTTATGTATTCAAATAGATGCAGCATATTCATCTTCTGTGTGTGTGTGTGTGTGTGTGTGTATATGTGTGTAGCAGCATGGGTGGTTATAATTGTGCGCCACAGAAATAGACTAACGCTGCCCCGTCCTCAACCACTTATTGTTTGTGTGTGTGTGTCTGCCCTTTGATGGTGGACCGAAAGACAGGTCTCTCATTCATTTCAAAGAGATCTTAAGTTTCTGTTATCTCTATTGTTATTGCTCAACAAAAAACGGAAAAAAATTCAATTGCTGAACAAACTGCAGGGAAATTAACTCATACTCTACCCTTCTCTTTCTTTTTCCCTGACACTTTTTTTACTCCATCCCATCCTTCCTCTGTCCAGCACTCTCTCTGACACACAATGAGGTGCATTGAAGCAAAGCAGTGCACACAGCTGTGAACCAACTCAGAGGCGTGTGTGTGTGTGTGTGTGTGTGTGTGTGTGTGTGTGTGTGTGTGTGTGTGTGTGTGTGTGTGTGTGTGTGTGTGTGTGTGTGGTGTGTGTCTCTGACAGCTTGGACACATGGGACACAACCGAGGCGTAACAGGTCAACATGAGAATGAGGGCAGAGTGAATGTTTGAAACAGAGAGAAGTGACTTTAGTGTCTTAAGTGATCTACTTAGTCACTAAGACCTATTCTCTTCAGCTTCTTACAATGAATTATGGGATTTCTCACACCACACACACACACACACACACACACACACACACAAAGACTGGTTAAGCTGTGATTGAGGGTTGATAAATGACCGGTAAGTGCTCAGCTTTTGATAACACAAGAGAAACATATGATACACTTGAACTAAGATAAAGGTGGATAAGGTAACAATTAAAAAATTGTTGGAAAGGAAATATAAAAAATTACATAAAAGAATGGAAAAAATGTTTTGCTCATTGTTTCTTGTAAGTCCCAATATTGAATTATCTCTGCAATAGGGCTTGAATTTTACTTGCGCTCTGAATTTTTTTTCTGTATTTGTTGATAGCATTTCTTACCCATGTGCATGTTTCATGCATTCCTGTTGCTCCTATACAATACATTTTGCTCATTATATTTTTATATTTAGGTTTTGTTGAGCCATTTTAGGCAAAGAAAGCCTGGCACTTTTGATCTTGCTTCAGCCCCAGTCAGAGTTAATGGGTATGACAGTGGTTATCAACATTCTTTGTTTACCCTTTCTTCATCAGGCTCAGTACACGTTCCCATAACGGGGTGTTTACAGGATAGTTCCGGTGTCACGTGAAGTTCCACTGGATGTCATTAATTTTCAGCCGGATGTTCTTCACTTTCCGCTTTCTTTGTGTTGAAATTTTAAACTCCGGTTTATTTATGTGGACTATGGTTAACTGCTCCTCAGATCTCTGCAGGGTAAATTTAGACAGCTAGCAAGACTTTCTGTTGAATATGAGTTTTCTGTTGCACAAATGAATAAATCACATGCCACCTATTTACGCTTATGAAGAAAATGAATTAAAAAAAAAGCAATACTATTGATGCAAATGTAATGGCAAGAGAGCTATGCTGGCAGAATATACAATATATGTTAATGTTTCACTTAATATATTTATTTTACCAGTTCAATTGCCTAACGCTAAATTTTAACCTGACAATTGCACCTTATGGACCTTATACAGCATATGTAAACGTTATAATCAGGATTTGCATTTAGGTCTGACACTGTGCCTTAACCTAGGTTACACTCTCATTTGCCCTCATTTATATATATCTTATATATATCTTACAACAGGATTCACGTGGGATTCATTAAACTTTTATATCATACCAATCAGAGCGTAAGAATTGTTGTACATTGATCATAATTTAAATATCAAGCCCCAATATATTCTCAATTTTCATGTAACGCCCCTACAATTTACAACATGGCCCGACGTAATCCAGCTAAGAAGCGGCACTTTACAGAGGTGGTGATTGAAACACTGATATATCGGGTTCATTTGCAGTAATCTGTGTACGATTTGGCAACCTCAAAACTGGTATTTAAGACTGTAGAAGAATGCGGAATGGAAAGCAATCACTTATGCAGTTAACAGTGTGCACATATTATTACACTTATTACACATATTACACTTAGACAAGAGAATTGAACCTTCACTGATGGTGACAGGTTAACAATTAGCTTGCTAGCTAAAGCTGCTAGCAAATACATACCGTATAAACACGTCATAATAACCTTTCTACATAGAACATGACAATACGTCAGTCACAAAGAAAACCCTACTGGTGAGATACTCTTTTGATACATATTACATAAACATACATAAACAGAGATTGGAAAGATTTAAAAATATACCTGTGGGTTAGAAAGAAGTGGAGATACAGAAATGGTGTCTTTCTTAAGCACTGGATGTTTATTTGTGAGCGTTTAAGCTACCGTCTCCACGGCAACCCACTACAGTGAAACACTCGCACATGTTTGACAATGAATGCTGGAATTGTTGTGATAATTGATTTTGTTTTCTTTTGCAGCTCTAATATCTGCTGGTTGCTGCACCAACTCCTGTAGGAGTGTAAAGCTCTGGGACAGGTTAGTCACATGCACACACTTTTTACTCTTTTAGCTCTGTTTTGAGCTCCCCTTGTGAGGAAAATATCTGTCTCTTTAGCAGCTAAATGCTTCACTCATGCTAACTTGTTTGATGCTAAGCAGGTAATGCACAGTCAGAGTTTTGTTTGCTGAAAACATCTGCTTACTGCAGCTGGCAACCAGATTTTTGAGAGGGTTCTTGTGGGCTGTAAAACCAAAACAATGCGTTAAAAGAGGCTAAAACGCTCCATTTATCTGAGAGGAAGTACACAGTTGGATGATCATTCTAATAAGGTTTCTCATATAAAGTGTGTGTGTGTGTGTGTGTGTGTGTGT
>NW_022605616.1:50022-56702 GCF_008692095.1 Etheostoma spectabile | reverse complement strand
GTGTGTGTGTGTGTGTGTGTGTGTGCGTGCGCAAGTGTGTGTTTCAAAAGAAGCTGATTGAGAATATAGCTTTTAAGGGACTGGTGTCATTTATTTTTAGTTGTAGAATGTAAACCGCTTCAGGTTGTTAAAGCTTTAGGTATGAGAAAAGGCAAATTGTGTGTGTTTGTGTGTGTATCCAGCTTTGTGAAGACCAAGAGTTTTAGACCTACAGAATGAGGACAGTTTTGCAAAGTAAGAACATTGTGGCTGATCCTTCCTACATCGAAGACCTGTTTTAGGGATCAGACTTAGTTTTAAGGTTTGCATAGAGTACGGGTTGGGTTAGGTATGATGGTTAGGTTAGAATCAGGGGCTAGGGAATACATAATGTCAACGAGGGTCCTGACAAGTATAGAAGCACAGGTGTGTGTGTGTGTGTGTGTGTGTGTGTGTGTGTGTGTGTGTGTAAGAAGGTCATTCTGGTGTGACCCCTGCCCAAATGCATTGGCCGAAAGGGGAGTGATTGTGCTGGGTTAATATTTAATGATGGAGCAGTTCTTAATGGGTGAATAAATCAGAATCCCTCTTAGCTGGACAGGACAGATCCCTGCATTCTGCTGAGCACGGGCTCCACACACACACACACACACACATACGCATACACACATACACACGGTATATTCTCCAAATAAACTATTCATCCACCTGCAATAATTGGACGGTTTCCTTTTTGTCTTTCAGCTTTGATACCTCCTGATCATGATATGCCTCTTGATCAGATGCTGCTCTGACACACACCCCAGAGAGAGGTTATTAGCAGAATGGATGGATGGTTGGATGGATGAACAAACGAGTGGATCCAGCTATAACTGGATGGAGAAATTATCATGGATTTCCAAATCAAGCAGTGAGGGCGAGGGCGACAAAACACTGGAAACACTTAAACACTTTCTCTGCCCTGTCTGCTGCTGCTGCTGCTGCTATGCATTTCCCACGGACTACCAGAAAAGATTAAATGTCACTGTTTGGACGGTCAGAGGCCAATCATTGCATTGCCAAAATGAAGGGAGGAAAATAAGACAGCTGAGAATCTTTGTGTTGCCAACAAAATAGTCCTACCTCTTTAAAAAGACAGAGACTGTCTGTAAGAAATAACCTTTACATGGAAGAGTAACACTGGAGGTTACGCCCCCCTTTTCTTCACAATCTCTTCATAATAAAAAAAATCACAATGCCAGTGATTATTTTAAAACTCAGAACTTAGTACCCAATATGTGATGATGGTAACTGCTTTTACGAAGTCATTGTGGACCTGGAATTAAAGCACATAAGAAGTTACTGAATCATTTTATACAACTTTGGTCATTTTTCATAGCCCCATTTATAGTAACGTTGTACTCACCAAAGTAATTGCTGAGATCTGGGAAAAAGGCAACACCGCTACAACAGTCCAACAGGGCAAGAAACATAAGAGGTCAAACAATCAGTCATCAAGTCATAAACATGCTAGTTTTGCTAGATTATATAAAACACTTTATTTGGAGGTTATACGTTACGTTATACGGTTTTAAGTGAAAGCACCACAAATATCATTAGTAGTCCCCAACTGCATATGAAAATTATGTTCACACAACTGTTTTCAGCTCTCAGTACATTTGCAGATTCTAACTCGCTGAAGTTTAGTTTAACTTATACATTACTTTTCTTCTTTAGTCATTTGCAACAATTAATCTATTAATTAATTGATAGAAAAAGGTATGACAGTTTCAAATCATTAATCATTCTGAATAATTGAATTATTACAGTGCCAAAATTCTTTGGTCTTAGCTTCTTAAATGTGAATATGTTCTGGTTTCTTCTAGGATATTTGGACAAAACTAGACATTTAGGGAAATCATGTCCTTGGGCTTTGGGAAATTGTAATGTGATTGTGAGGATTGTTCACCATTTTTTGACATTCTACAGACAAAACTATTCATTGAGAAAATACACACAATTGATAGTGAAAATAATTTGTTGTAGCCCTACTCTCATTTAACAAATATCAGCCTCATTACAGTTTACTGATCACTCTCACAGCCATATCAGAACTGTTGGAGATGGCAGACTCTGACTGCCTCTGACTTGCGTTCTCACTTTCAAATTCAAAATGTTGCCAGGCTTGTAAAGTGAAACACTTTGGCTGTTCTCATGAACCATGAGCATTCCACAGTCCGGGGGCAGCTGAGCAGAAAGCCCAATCTCCCATTGTGCGGAGCATCGTCCTGGGGGGTTTTAAGAAATATGCTGAGGCAGATCGGACGGTACATGTTGAGGTCTGTGGGGTTCGGAGTTCGTTGAGGTGGGGGGGCTTCGCCATGGATGCACTGGTGGGTAAGGAGGGAGACCCTGTACTCAATCCTGAGTGAGACAGGAAGCCAGTGTAGTGATATGAGGATGGGGGTGATGTGATCATGTTTGTGCACCCTCAACAGGATCCTAGCAGTGCTGTTCTGGATATACTGAAACTTCCGAAGGCTTTTCTCAGGGATCCCGGTGGAAGAAGGAGGTCTTGCAGAAATGTTTGATGTGAGCCTCAAAGGTCAGATGAGAGTCCATTTTAACACTCAGGTTAGTGGCTGATGTTGAAAGTGGAATATTTTGACCATGCCGGATCATGACATGGCCAAGGGGGAACATGTAGAGGATAAACAGGGCCGAGCACTGAGCCTTGAGGGACACCACAGGTGACGTTGTGTGTCAAGGAGTTTGCCTCTCCCAAGGCGACATGCTCAGTTCTCCCGGTGAGGTAAGATGAGAACCACTTATGCACAGAGGTAGCACTCTCTTCTGTGGCTTCTGAATGAGAGTGATTTTGTGGTTTAAGGATGTCAGAAAAAAGTAGAGAAAAGTTCCTTGGAGTTGCCAGGCCTGTTGTTGATCATCTTGGAATAGAACTGTGGACGTGCATCTCTCAAGGACCATGCATAGGACTTCTGATGTTCTCAGTAGGCCTGCCTAGTGAGTCCTGAGGTCTAGAGGCACCGCTCAAGGACACACCCAGCTGCTGTAATTTGCCGGAGTTTGTAGGTGTACCAGTGGGCTGAGCGTAAGAAGCTGACAGTTCTAGCTTTGACAGGGGCGTGGAGATCTAGGAGACTGCTCAGAGATTACTTGTAGAAGTCAACCAACTCAGTGACTGAGGAGAAATCAGCAGAGGAGAGATGTTAGAGGTCAATGGTCAAGGTGTCCGGGTTGATCTTTTTCAGGTCCCTATAGCAGATTTGACCCTTGTCTTTGGTGTGTGAAAAGGAGTGACAGCTTCATTGAGATAGCCTTGGGGTCAGAGACACCCAGATCCTACGCCAGAAGGTTGTTAATGGGAACGGAGTTGGAAATGACCAGGTCCAGTGTGTACCCCCTAGAGTGTGTGGGGACATCGACGATGTTGTTGGAGGTTGAGGCAGTCCAGTAGTTGCAGAAACTCAGCTGCAAAGTAACAGGAGGGGTTGTCTACATGGATATTAATATCTCCAAGTATAATAATGTTGGCAGAAGTTATGCAGAGTGTTGTGAGAAGGTTGTGTATATCTGAGATGAAAGCTGAGTTGGGTTTGGGGGGCCGGTAGATGAGGAGCATTGTCAAGGGGAAGGGGGGTTTACATTTAAATGCTAGGCATTCAAATGAGGACAGTGTAGGCAGGGGAAGGGGGGTCAGCTCCAAGTTCTGTTGGTGTATGACAGCTAGACCGCCACCACGACCAGTGCTGCGGGCTCTCTCCAGGTAGTTGTAACCAGGGGGACATAATTCATTAAGCGCTGAGTAAAATTAGCCTACACAACATTATGGTCATATTTGGCACCTCTTGTTAGCAGATCATAGATAAAAAAGAAACAGCAAACCTGACTATGCACTCATGTTTTTTTCCCCAATTAGACATTTTAACACTTTCACTGCGTTCCCAGATCCCAACGATTAACTTGATTAGAGCTGAAACAATTAGTTAGTTAAGGGATTAGTCGATCAACAGAAAAATATCTAATCTAAAAAATCTATTTTGATAATCAAAAAAAAAATTCGGCCAAAAGTGATGGTATTTTTTCTTTACATTTTCTTTTACATTTCATATATCAAATAATTATTGGTTACATAATCACAAGATATATAAATAATGGGCAGAATAAACAATAATGATGATAATAGTTAGTTACAGCCTTAAATTTGATGAGTGCAATGTTATTATGGTGAAAATTAGGACACTAAAAGACAGGTTGTGGTTACCAGCACAGCTAATATTTACCTCCTTTTGATGAAAATAAGCTAACAGAGAAGCAAATGTTCCATTTGTCTAATTTGGAAGTTTGCGGTCTGTGTGAAATTGGTATTCCTGTGTAGTTATTAGGAATATACCCAGTGTGTTGTAACTTTAAGGGTTACAAAGAAAACATATAGAGAATGTGTGGGGGGAATTTAAATATGTTTGGTTTATCTTCTGCTCCTCGTTAAGCTTTAGTGTCAAGGCCTGTTCCTATACCGACAGTGTTAGAGTATTCACCGTTCAGTCATATATATGGGCCTGTGTATGTTTGCTTGTCATTTTCCACACTCCCAGGTATTTAAACACAAACAACATGCCTTGTGCAGCATTTTATCACAGCATGTTAAGGAAAGATGCAGATGTAGAAATAGATCAGGAACACTGCATATCCAGCAACACTATTTTGAGTTTCTCTAGATTTGAATGCTTCAAAGCCTAAAATAAAAACTCATTTCAAAAATTCACAGCATTTTCATTTATTTATTTTTATTTTTACTTGATTACTATTGAGCTAACTATGTGTCGTTGCTAGTCTTTTATGAACAACAAAAAAATGTTTACACATCATATATGATACATAGTGCTCTTTTTACTTCAATAAAGGCATTGTTTGTGTGTAAATTTACACACACCGGAATGCAGCGAGCATAAGAACCCGACAGTAGTCAAGATTTGTTGTTTGTTAATTCAAAGAATTGATTTGAATAATTTACTACCTACCGATGACATTAGCTGCAGGCTTAAGCCTGATTAATGCGTCTGTAGATACGGACACATCCGTACCAGGGATTTGGACCCTACGCCATAGCCTGACATGCATCTTCCCATAAATGTGATTGGTCAGCTTAGCCATGGCCTGGTAGCATTTACGCCTACTCATTTCCGTGTACTCTTTCGTGAACAACATAAAATTGAAGGTCAACTTTTCCTGCTACAGATTTCCTGGCCGTGGTCAAAACGCAAAGGGGAAACACTGTTTTTTTCCATCTCTAATGCTGGTCGCTCCGAAGCCAATCCCCATCCCTGTCTCTCTTGCTCTATCATACACACATGCACACACACGCACACAAACACCGGCTCTGCTATCCTCTTAAAGAGCCGCTAAAACAACATAGACACACCAGCAATCATCCTTTAAACCTTTACTTGCTACAGAACATTGATAACATTGACAACTGCTTAAGTTGCTAAAATAAAATCAAGCCTTTTGTACATTTCATTTTGAACTCTTTAGTATTACAATTTCAATGTAGATATTAAGCACTTAGCCCTACCTTGAGTAAACCCGTAAATGTGCTCATAGGTCTTGTGCTATTAGGTTCCTAAATAGTTGGAGTAAGCTATATTTACAGTGTGTGGGTTAGTGGAGCTTTCTGTGATTTAATGAATAAATGCTCCTACATACACACCCATTTTAAACTCTGTTTAATGCTTTGCTTTCACAGAAGTAAACATATTTCACTGAAAGCACAGATGCACCAAATCCAAAGTCAGGATTTGACAAGAAATGGCTTACTGACTTAGCAAAACAGAACTTGCAGTTTGTGTCGGGAATGTTTAAAATCATCCATTAGAGTTCCAACTTGGCCCATATGTTTTGTGACAGGAAGCTTTGTTTCAGCAGTATTTGCATTCCAGGATGTCAGTCCTCACCAAAATACAAGAGGTGAATTATTCCCGAATGTTTACTATTTTGTTAAAGCATTTTCAATTGAATTTTATGAAAGTATTTTCAGGATTTTTACAACCAGATGAAATGATCAAGATGTGTTGTCCTAATAAAACTGGATGTGCGAAAAATGTGACATTTTACTTGGTGAACACACAGTAGCTCACAATACAGTTTTTTACGATTGCAATTACAAATTTACCACAAATTTGTGTTAACACAGTTAACACATGCTCAATCTACTTTTACACACAAGCTCAACCAAGACCAAAACAATGGATTTTTACTGAGAAATTTGTAAGTGCTTTCACACTGTATGTCAGAACAGATAACACCATGTTCTAAACCTATCTTAGGCTAAAGTCATAGTAAACAGCTGTTTATATTGTAAATTAAAACACAATTATATCCCCTGCATTTTACAGTATTCCATTGTTACTGTTAATGAGAGACAGCTGATTGAAGCCATGCAAATTGATTATTCACAGCTGATTCCCATCAAGGAAACACTCAGGGGTTGAGGTTCTTTCAATCGCATGACCATACAGTTTTCTATATCTTACAGTAAGTGAGTGTGGTAAGAAAGAAAGTTTAAAAAATTCCTGCCTGAGGAAGAGGAAGACGAGTACCAAGACATATCTGTCTCAGTTTCCTTTTTTTCATAAACCATACATTCTACAAAGCTACTCGGAGATGGGTCATTCATTTTTGTATTGAATTTCTGCAGCAAA
>NW_022605616.1:49618-50012 GCF_008692095.1 Etheostoma spectabile | reverse complement strand
TGCATGCATTACTAAACCCAACAAAACAAAAATGTATAGAGGCTTCAAGAGAAATTGCAGTGTAAAACAAGATCTATAATCAAAACAATATACTAGTATCTAATGTATAAGGGCAGACCTGATACATAAAATAATGCAGTTTCTGTAATTCTAGTGTTTTTATGACATTGGGCTATGACTGACTAAATGTTCCTGTTAAAAGAGAACATGTGTTAGTGTTTTGGAAGAATTATTTAATTTTGGGACATGCATTGCATTGTTTTGGTAGACATAGTGTATGATGTTAGTGTATTATTGTATTTAGAAAATTAGGGTTGGAGTTTAGTTTACAATGTGCGATTTTGAGAATAAAGTTAACCATTTGGCCAGTTGTGTGTTGTAGGTGTGTTGGTGC
>NW_022605616.1:47074-49608 GCF_008692095.1 Etheostoma spectabile | reverse complement strand
TAGGAAAATTGTTAAAAGTATTGAAAAAAAGTGTCATAGCAATCGTAAAAAACTGTTATACACGCACACATACGGACATTTACATTTATTCTGAATCCATACTGTATAACTTCTTCACCACAGACAGATGAAAACAGGATAAGATACATTATCAAAGACATTATGTTTTTAAAAGTCAAGAGTAGTATATCTGCTTAGTTTTATATAACAATTATTATTTTTGACTTCTTGGTATTATATACTGTATGTAATTATTCTAACCAGAGATGTATATGTATAAACTAATAAAGTGTCTTTATGTAAAATTGACTCCTTTGTATTGTGGAAAATCATTCTTAAAGGAATAGTTCAACACTTTGGGAAATATCTTGCTTACTTTCCGAGACTGAGATTAGAAGCTTGATAAAAATATGTTTGTGTATGAAATTTGGAGCTCAAGACAGAACTTAGTTAGCCTAACTTAGCATAAAGACAAAGGCAGGGGAAAATACCACGCCTAACTTTGTCTGTTTTCACAAAATAATCTTAACTCAATGTCCACATACTATCTTTCTCAGAGCTTTCAATTACATCTAATGGTCTTCCTCAATAAGAAGAACTGGGCGATGTCTCATCATGTGAATCAGAACGTTGGTTGTGTAAAACCCTTACCTTAACCTCATGCTCTGAGTTGCCTATCAAAAAGCCCAAGAGATGATGTTTTTTATTATTACAAAAAATATTTGCTTATACTAATTAGTTGTACATGAACATGAGAGGTTGGTATCTGGATGGAGTCTTTGCTGGCATATTCCATTCTGACAAACGTTTGGGGTAGATTCTGTGTATTATACTAATAAAATAAAAAATATAACCACTAACTACTACAACTATATAACCATATAAATATATAACTACATATCTTCCCATCAATTGAACTCTTAAAAATCTGTTCTGGTGATGGCTCCAGTCTAGCGTGGCAGTTCTTTATCAACAGCTCCATTAAAAAATGATCAATTAAGGAGCCAACTGCTGCCATTTAATACATGCTTGTTTAAGATGGTTGCTCTCACTGCTCCGTGGCAGCACACTTTGCTTGAAGTGCACACACCGCTGCTCCATCAATAACTTGATGTGTGTTTGTGTGGTAAGCAGAACAGGCATTCTGTATTTTTTTTATTCAATTATAGCATTAGTGTATATGTATTTCTCTCTATGTATATGTGTGTGTGTGTGTGTGTGTGCGCTCTGTACAGTGAACAGATTGCTGGCTGGCTGCCAGAGGAAGTGGTCCCTCATTATTTATTAGCTGCAATGGCAAAGGATCAAACTAATTTAAATATAAGCCACCCACGCAGCACTCAATCTCTCTTTCTCTCTCTCTCTCTCATACCACGCCTGCACGCACGCACACACTGCTTTCCTGTTTACCCATTACTCTCTCTTTCTCTCTGCTGCTCTCAAACATATACAAGCTCTTACTTTTCCCTCTCATATACACATAAAGTGTACAGTTCTCGTAGCTTCAGTCTGCAATGCAGCAGTGTTGGGCCCTTGGTGTCTTTGTTAGTATGCCAGAATACATGTCTGTCCCAGTTCCTCCATGGCTGGCTGTGCTGGTGAGTCACCCTGTCTACTCGTCTGCCTGTCTCTGTCCTTTACAACACCCAACTGTTTTCATATATTTCATGATTTTTGTGACTCCCAGTGTCCTTCTTAGTCACTGAAAGAGTTGAGAGGTCAGACAGGAGAGAGTGTAGCTCTGTTTAAACTGGGACAGGAAACCTGCAGAACTGCCTTAAAGCCAAAATAGAGGGTGTTGGCCTACCCAAGTTTAAGCTTAAACTTTAAAGTTGGAAGAAGTGAATACTGATGGACAAATCACCTGCAACATGATTTGCTTCTTCACAGGGCAAAGCCTAGGGGTTTATTGTACATTTTCAAAATAAATGAATGTAAGCCCACATACACACAACACAGCCTTAATTGATGGTTCAGTGGAACATTTCTTTAAAAGTAAAATCTTTTTTTTCATACGTGTAGGATCATTCTTTGGCCTTTTAGGTTTATTTGACATTACCTCTTAAGACTCACAGAAAAGTAGGAAGAGAGGACACGACATGTAGCTATGGGTTGGAGTCAAACTCAGCCTTAGTACATTGGTCGTGCGCTCCACCAGTTGATTAAAGTGACATCTTTAAGAAATAAAAATATGAATTGTATATACCACTGAGCTCTGTAGAGTTTTTTGTCACATTCGTTCAGGAGAACAGAGCGCCAGCTGCTGTCTGTGTCTGTCTTCCCTTTCCCTTGTGTGTCTGTCTGTACGCCTGTCTTCCACTAGGGGTCGCCATAGAGGAATCTGGTCTGGAGGCGTGACCACACTTTGCCATCCGCCTCCCACACAGCTGCAACCCATCTTCGTTACTCCAGCTCCACAGCTGCAATCTATCTCCATCATCCCATCTCCACAGTATATAGACCCGGGCTGACCACCAGTTCGTTACTACTAAGTGGTAACTCGGCCAGTCAGTAGTGCACGTTGCTCACCTGCT
>NW_022605616.1:46942-47064 GCF_008692095.1 Etheostoma spectabile | reverse complement strand
GCTATTTGACTAACTTTGTTTTGTTTCCGTCACAGTGTTTGTCTCCTGTCGTCAGTGTATGCAGCTACATCAAGACCCGCTCCTTGTGACTCTCATCCTTACCTCCACCACCTGTACCTCCT
>NW_022605616.1:46129-46932 GCF_008692095.1 Etheostoma spectabile | reverse complement strand
TGAGCCTGTGTTGTTTCTGTGTCTGGGTCCAACCAAACCCATTACAATCAGTCAACTGTATAGACATCAATAAAGAAACATCTTTAAAAGATTCTTAACATTCCTGTGCAGTATTATTCAAGTGTCTTGTATCTATTTGTGTGCTCATGTAAATCTCAACACAATTATTTATTCTAAACTATTGCTAAACAGAGCATTTCCCATGAAGGAATTTGTTTTGCATGCATACGTGCAGGAATTTTGAAAAAAATTAATTTTGGGACATTAAATTCCATATTTCTGGGTCCAACCAAACCCATTACAGAACGAACTGGCCAATATGGACTCCGCGGAATCTCCACGGGCTACTAGCGGGGACGGCGCCCAGCAGGCTATCCACGCCCAGGGCGTCTTACTCGGCCAGCATGACCAACTAATCCGCTCTCTGCTGGAGAACAACCAGCAACTCATCACCCAAGTCATCAGACTTACCGAGCAGATAGATAACTGTCCGTCTCCCTCGCTCCTCCGCAACCTGTCTCTCCGTCTGCTCCTACAGTCTTGGCTGCTGCTGCGGCTTCTCACCGCGAGCCTCCCATCTGCACTCCTGAGCCGTTTTCTGGTGAATTGGACAAGTGCCGGGGTTTCCTCCTGCAATGTGGACTCATCTTCCGTCAACGTCCCTTGTCCTTTGCTTCGGATACAGCTAAGGTACATTACGTTATTGGATTGCTCCGAGGCAGAGCCCTAGCTTGGGCAGAAGCTGTTTGTTCCAGCCGCCTCACCCCCGGGTTCTCTTTTAACGACTTTGCCACTGACTTTAA
>NW_022605616.1:44880-46119 GCF_008692095.1 Etheostoma spectabile | reverse complement strand
CTGTTTTTGACCACCCCGATTACGTAGGGTGTGCAGCTAAGCGCTTGCTTAATCTCCGGCAAGGAGTGAACAGCGTGGCAGACTACTCGGTGGGAAACCGGACGCTGGCTGTTGATACCGGGTGGAATGAGGGGGCGCTGCATGGGGTTTTTGTGAACGGCTTATGCGACGGCATAAAGGACGAACTAGCCGTTCGGGAGGATCCCGACAACCTTGATAACCTTATCTCTCTGGCTATTAAACTGGATAACAGGTTGCGGGAGAGGAGACGCGAGAAAGGCAGCCGGCCGGATTCCACCAGACGGACTGCTGCTCCATCCAGGCTTTGCAGACCAACCTCCCCGACGTGTCCTGCTTCTCCACCGGTCGACGCTCCCGGTGATTTGGCAGAGGACGCTATGCAGCTGGGTCGTACTCATCTCTCTTCTGCTGAACGGAGCCGCCGCCTTCTGGCAGGTGAGTGCCTGTATGTATTGTGGGATGTCTACACACCGTATAGCCACATGTCCGTCCCGGCCAAAAGACCAGGCTCGTCGGTAAAAGTGGGGATACTGACAAGCCCGGCCCCTATGCCTGATCCCACTAAACTCCATGTCAAGATCCCTGCAATATGAGGCCCTCTCGCTGCCTCTCGCAGCCCTTATTGACTCTGGTGCAGAGGACAATTTTATTGACATTAATCTTGCCAAACTAGCCGTGTTGCTTACGGAGCCCCTAGATACCCCGTTTCGGGTCACTGCTATTGATGGCCACACATTGGCCAACGTAACCCATCAGACTGTGCCCGTCACGGTGATCCTCTCCGGTAACCACCGTGAGACCATTAGTTTGAAGGTCATGTCAGCTCCCACTACTCCGCTTATCCTCGGATTCCCGTGGCTGACCCTTCCCAATCCTCTTATTGACTGGCAGCGTCTTACTGTTCGGTACTGGAGTGACCGTTGTCACTCCGTGTGTTTGGGCTCTGCGATTCCACCGGTCGAAGAGGAGTCTGCCTCGCCGGATTTATCCACGGCCCCGCCGGACTATATGGGATTAGCCGACGTTTTTAGCAAGGCCAAGGCTTTATCGTTGCCTCCTCATAGGCCCTATGACTGTGCCATAGAATTGCTCCCTGACGTTCCTTATCCTACTAGCCTCCTGTATAGTGTGTCCCGGCCCGAGCGGGAGGCCATGGAGAGGTACATCAGGGAATCTCTCTCATCTGGGATAATCCGTCCGTCGTCGTCCCCGGTTGGG
>NW_022605616.1:44527-44870 GCF_008692095.1 Etheostoma spectabile | reverse complement strand
TTTTCGTGGGGAAAAAGGACAAGTCCCTGCATTGACTACCGTGGGTTGAATAAGATCACTGTAAAAAACAAATACCCCTTACCTCTTATCAATTCCACCGTCGAGCCGCTTCAGGGCGCGGTGGTGTTCACAAAACTGGATTTAAGAAATGCCTACCTTCGCGTTCGGGAGGGGGACGAATGGAAGACCGCCTTTAATACCCCCCTGGGACATTTTGAATACCTTGTCATGCCGTTCGGACTCACCAACGCGCCAGCAGTTTTCCAGGCTCTGGTCAATGACGTGTTAAGGGACTTCCTGAACCGTTTTGTGGTGGTCTATCTTGACGATATCCTTGTTTTCT
>NW_022605616.1:44196-44507 GCF_008692095.1 Etheostoma spectabile | reverse complement strand
TCCCCGAGCATATTTCTCATGTCAAGCAGGTCCTCCAACGCCTTCTTGAGAACCGGCTTTACGTGAAGGCGGAGAAGTGCTCTTTCCACCAACGCTCAGTTCCATTCCTGGGTTTCGTCATCGAGGGTGGACAGGTTGCCACTGACCCGGAGAAGACCAAAGCTGTCGCCGACTGGCCCACACCCGCTACACGTAAGTAACTGCAGCGTTTTCTGGGGTTTGCTAACTTTTATCGTAGGTTCATTTGGGATTTCAGTCGGGTGGCAGCCCCTTTGACCAAAGTCACGTCCCCCAAGGTCCCTTACCTTTGG
>NW_022605616.1:43805-44186 GCF_008692095.1 Etheostoma spectabile | reverse complement strand
CTGAGCAGGCTATGTCTACATTGAAACGTCTGTTTAATTCTCCTCCTGTGCTCAAACATCCTGACTGTTCCCTTCAGTTTGTGGTGGAGGTGGATGCTTCTGCGTCTGGGGTGGGGGCGGTTTTTTCCCAACGCTCCACCTCGGACCAAAAGCTCCATCCCTGCGCCTATATGTCCAAGAAACTGTCCCCAGCAGAACAGAATTATGATGTGGGGAACCGGGAGCTGTTGGCAGTGAAACTGGCGCTGGAGGAAAGGCGCCACTGGCTTGAGGGCGCTGTGCAGTCGTTCGTGGTGTGGACAGACCACAAGAACTTGGCCTACATTCAATCAACCAAGAGACTGAACTCTCGCCAAGCCAGGTGGGCCCTGTTTTTTGGTA
>NW_022605616.1:43307-43795 GCF_008692095.1 Etheostoma spectabile | reverse complement strand
TTCACTCTAACCTACCGCCCAGGTACACGCAACGTCAAGCCTGATGCTCTTTCCCGTCTGTTTGATCGCACCGAGGAGTCCTCTCAACCCGAGTCTGTGCTGTCGCCCACCCGGGTGATTGCCGCAGTCCCCTGGGAAATCGAGGCCCTGGTGAAAGCTGCTCTTATGACGGACCCTGGTCCCGGAGATGACCCTCCCGATCGCCTCTCCTTTCCGCAGCCCGTGAGGTCCCAGGTGTTGCAGTGGGTCCACACCTCAGTTGACCCTGCTACGGCGACACTTCTGGTGGCCGTCGGCCGAAGCCGATGTTCGGGCATACGTCGCGGCCTGCTCTATCTGCGCCCGGGGGAAGGCCTCCCACCAACCGCCTGCCGGACTGCTGCAGCCGCTCCTGGTCCCCAGCCGCCCCTGGTGCTGGATTTTGTCACGGGCTTGCCCCGTTCTGAAGGTAATGACACTATACTCACCATCGTGGACAGGTTCTCTAA
>NW_022605616.1:43179-43297 GCF_008692095.1 Etheostoma spectabile | reverse complement strand
TTCACTACGTTGCATTACCTAAATTACCTACTGCCAGTGAAACGGCTGACCTCGTTGTCCAACATGTAATCCGTCTCCATGGAATACCTGTGGATATCGTTTCTGATCGAGGCCCACA
>NW_022605616.1:42398-43169 GCF_008692095.1 Etheostoma spectabile | reverse complement strand
CGTGTTTGGAAGGCTTTTTGTTCCTCTCTAGGTGCGACTGTCAGTCTAACATCGGGGTTCCATCCCCAATCCAACGGGCAAACGGAGAGAGCCAACCAGGACCTGGAAGCCGCGCTCCGTTGTGTGGCCGCCCAGGAACCCACGGCTTGGGCGTCACTGCTGCCTTGGGTGGAATATTCCCACAACTCCCTTACTACCTCTGCCACCGGACTCTCCCCCTTCGAGGTGGCTTTGGGTTATCAGCCCCCTTTATTTCCTGCCCAGGAAACGGACCTGGCAGTCCCGTCAGTGCAGGAGCACCTGCGTCGCTGCAGACGGGTCTGGACCGCGGCCCGCGAGGCTCTGCTACAGACGACTGCTCGGACCAAGGCGACGGCTGACAGTTCCGGCCGGGCCAGGAGGTCTGGTTGTCGTCCCGTAACGTGCCCCTGCGGATGGAATCACGGAAGCTCTCCCCTCGGTACCTGGGTCCGTTCCCCATCGAGTCCATCATCAACCCCTCGGCCATCCGGTTGAAGCTGCCCGCTGCCGTGAAGATCCACCCGACTTTCCACGTTTCTCAGATCAAGCCGGTGTCCACCAGTCCCCTGTGTCCTCCTGTCGACCCTCCACCGCCGGTGAGACTTATTGATGACCATCCGGCCTACACCGTCCGCCAACTCCTGGACGCTCGGCGGCGTGGGAGGGGGCTGCAGTAACTGGTAGATTGGGAGGGCCACGGTCCCGAGGAACAGTCGTGGGTGCCTCGGCGGTTCATCTTGGACCCTCAGT
>NW_022605616.1:40454-42388 GCF_008692095.1 Etheostoma spectabile | reverse complement strand
CTGATTACCACCGTGCCCATCCGGATGGTCGTGGGCCGCCCGAAGGCGTCCATTGAGGGGGGATGGGGGGCCCTGTCATGGGCCAGCTGCTGTCTGTGCCTGTCTTCCCTTTCCCTTGTGTGTCTGTCTGTACGCCTGTCTTCCACTAGGGGTCGCCATAGAGGAATCTGGTCCGGAGGCGTGACCACACTTTGCCATCCGCCTCCCACACAGCTGCAACCCATCTTCGTTACTCCAGCTCCACAGCTGCAATCTATCTCCATCATCCCATCTCCACAGTATATAGACCCGGGCTTACCACCTCTTCAGCGCCAGTTCGTTACTAACCTGTAAGTGGTAACTCGGCAAGTCAGTAGTGCACGTTGCTCACCTGCTTAAGCGTCACAGTGTTTGTCTCCTGTCGTCAGTGTATGCAGCTACCTCAAGACCCACTCCTTGTGACTCTCATCCTTACCTCCACCACCTGTACCTCCTTTGTGTGTTTTATTGGATTAAACCTTTTTTTCGTTACCGTCATTGTCTGAGCCTGTGTTGTTTCTGTGTCTGGGTCCAACCAAACCCATTACAATCAGTGCAAACAGTCAACTGTATAGACCTCAATAAAGAAACATCTTTAAAAGATTCTTAACATTCCTGTGCAGTATTATTCAAGTGTCTTGTATCTATTTGTGTGCTCATGTAAATCTCAACACAATTATTTATTCTAAACTATTGCTAAACAGAGCATTTCCCATGAAGGAATTTGTTTTGCATGCATACGTGCAGGAATTTTGAAAAAAAATAATTTTGGGACATTAAATACCATATTTATTTCATGTTCAGACTCCAAGAATGTCAGTTTTCACTGATATGCTTCCATTTTTTGAGCACCCTACTCTCCTTAACGCTGTTCAACGTAAAAAAAATTTTGGTAGCATAAAGAACCTGTGGAGGTAAGTACTAAATACAATCTATTGTTTTTGGGTGAACTATTGTTTCTGAGGTACAGGATGAAGAGAAAAAAGGGGATTTTGGTTCTGTGTTTTTAAAGACGGATTAAAATCTTAAAGAATAGATTTTGATGTTAATGTTTAATATCTATTTTAAGTGTTCATGTTATGCTTTTTAATATATATTAAATTAAATTTCATTTAATGTGTTATATCTTTTTTGTGCGTGTGTTTCCAAAGTGAAAAAGCCCAAAGTCCACCCCAAGGGCCTTACCATCTCCAACAGAAAACATTGTTCACAAAGTACTCCAAACAGCTCAATTGTAGTCCAGCCTTTACTTGTGTCACTTTGTAACACATGTTATGATGCTGGAAGAGGGTAGCTGCTAGTGTGGCTTGCCCTCACTTTTGACTAGCTTGTAGTGCTGACCCAGGCCTGCGCGTGTGCAACTCCCAACAAAGATGGATAAAAGTGAAATGCCTCATTCGGGAGCTTAAAGAGAGAGCTCAACACACAGGGTGAAAAGAAGAGTAGCAGCAATGTGTAGTACAACTAAAATATGGTGGTTTTTAACCCTAACATCCCAAGACACCTGAACTCCTTTACTTGGAGTAGTGAAAACTAAAATGCCTTTGAGTTAATTGTGCTATTCTGCAATTCAGAACACCATACATAATGTGATACCATTTAATACAGCAATGTTTTTCAAACTTTATTTTCTGCCACGACCCCCTTTGCAAACCGAAACTTTATGCGTCTCGCATTGCCAGACCTCACTTCAGGAATCGAGCTACACAGAACATATATTCTGGGCAAGGCAAAAAGAATGCATTGGTTGTTTGCATTTCTTTAAAACAATCACAACTGTCTTGGGTGGCGCTGAGATGGTCTCGGGAAGAGACTTGTTTTGGTTGAATATTTTCAATGTATATTTTTTCAATGAATATGTATTTCACATTTTTGTAGTAATGTTTTCAATACTTTTAACAATTTTCCAAAACTCT
>NW_022605616.1:40326-40444 GCF_008692095.1 Etheostoma spectabile | reverse complement strand
AGTTAGCACTACATCTGCATGTGTAAGCCATACTATTAACACATTTCTTGTTGCTTTAACACATAATGCATACTATTAACACAAATTTAAAATGCTTAAACTCCTTTTACACACAAGC
>NW_022605616.1:40113-40316 GCF_008692095.1 Etheostoma spectabile | reverse complement strand
CCAAAACAATAGATTTTTACTGCCAAATTTACCAATGCTTTAAACCTCTCTTTCGTCACGGTTCCTCAAACGGTACCTGTTTTTCCACAACAAGTTTTCATTCATGAATTGCAAGCAATAAATCGTCACCAACACGGTCATGCAGCACATCGTTAGAAAGCTTAAAGTCTTGTGATTCCATCAAGCCCCCGCACAAAGCATAA
>NW_022605616.1:39539-40103 GCF_008692095.1 Etheostoma spectabile | reverse complement strand
AGCGGTTATAATCACGTTATGAAGTTAAGAAACACTGCACCGTTTCTGTCCCATTTCCTTGCCCCTTACTCTCCTTTCCTCAACCCCATTGAGGAGTTTGTCTCAGCCTAGAGATGGAAGGTTTTTGACCATCGTCCACATGACCAAATGTCAGTCCTGGATGCAATGGATGCTGCATGCCAAGATTTTTCCCACTATGCCTTGCCAGAGAAGATATCAGGTGTGATGTGAATGAGAACACGTGGCCAAACGCAGAAGACCGAGCAGATTTGAAGATTACTTTTTTTATATCATGATTCCGGTATTTTGTTTGTATATCTTGCAGTAATATCCTTTTGCAAATAAAGTCCTTACTCAGGAATTCTGTTACTATTTCTGTTACTCTGAGATGGTCATTCATTTTTTGCTTTGAATTTCTGCAGCAAAATAAACAAAATGCTTGTGCAAAACACAATCTATGATTAATACAATATACTGTCTATTGTATAAGGGAATACCTTACACATCTAAAATAATGTAGTTTCTGTAATTTTAGCTGATGATAGTGTTTTTTTGTCATTGTGT
>NW_022605616.1:36778-39529 GCF_008692095.1 Etheostoma spectabile | reverse complement strand
TAAATGTTCCTGTTGGAAGAGAACATGTGTTAGGGTTTTGAACAATTATTTGATTTTGAAACATGTTTGCAGTGTTTTGTTAGACATGGTGTGTTGTGTTAGTGTATTTTTGTAATTAATTTTGAAGTTTAGTTTACAGTGTGTGAATTTGAGCATGAAATTAACCGTTTTGCCAATTGTGTGTTTTGTGTATGTTGGTGCGTTAGGAGTTTAGGAAACTTGTTAAATGCATTGAAAAGCTGTCATAGTGATTATAAAAAACTGTAAGATGATCAATTAGATTACTCGTTACTGAAAAAAGTAACGCCATTAGTAACATTGCTATTTAAAACGTTGTTATTCCCATCACTGCCTATTTTTCACAGAAACGCCTTTCAGTTAACTATTTTTGTTTTGGCTGGGATGAGGATCAGCACCTCTAAATCTGAGGCCATGGTTTTCAGCAGAAAACCGATGGAGTGCCTTCTTCAGGTAGGGAATGAGTCCATACCCTAAGTGAAGGAATTTAAATACATTTAGGTCTTGTTCGCGAGTGAGCGTACAATGGAGCGGGAGGTTGGTCAGAGAATCAGCACAACAGGGATGGTATTACATTCAATTTATTGCGCTGTTGTGACTAAAAGAGAGCTGAGCCAGAAGGCAGTTTTTGTTCCTACCCTCACCTATGGTCATGAAGGCTGGATCACAACAAAAAGAACAAGATCCAGGGTACAAGCGGACAAAATGGGTTTCCTCAGGAGGGCGGCTTGCAACTCCTTTAGAGATAGGGTGAGAAGCTCAGTCATCCGTGAGGAGCTCAGAGCAGAGCCGCTGCTCCTTTGTGCCGAAAGGAGAAAGTTGAGGTGGTGGAAGACCTAGGACTAGGTGGAGGGATTATATCTCCAAGAGAAGATTTTTGTTTCTATAGTCTGTTTTAAAATTAGGGAGCAGACAGTCCCACATGAAGCATTTGTCCACTCAGGTGCATAGTGGTTGTAGGGGTGTGTTTTATTTAATTGTCAGTGGTCAGTGAACAGAAACTGTTAATTGCTGCGGACAAGCCCAAAAAAAGCGTCCACCAAGCGCATTTTATGGAAGAAATTCTTGCCGCCGTAAATTGCTACAGTGGTGCCAAGACGTACCATCAACCTCTGGTTTGAACAGTTAAAGGGGAATGTACTATAATTGCAATGGCCTTGTTTTAAAAATATAAACCCAGTTAAAATGTCATGCTGTTTTTGCTGCATCATGATAAAAAATATGGCATGCTAACAGCCTGGCTTAAGTTTTAATGTACTTTATTCTACAGGCCAAGTTTGAAGTCATGAGTTTGCTTTGCTCTCCTACTGCCAGCCCTGAGGCTGAGGGCCTATTTTGGATTTTGGCATGGAAATCTAAGGCAGTGGGCAGTTTGATTTCATTTACAGTAAAATGCTCTTCTTCTTTCTCTCATTGTTCTGAATGGGCAGTCATTAGTGAGCAATGAGGCAGATAGTCAAGCTAAATGAAGGCATACATCCTGTGCACATTAGTCTCTTAAATCACTGGCATGCACACACTCCTTTCTGCCACATTGACCCTGCTTGTTCTTACATAATTGTTTGCTGAGTCTTGAATAACTGCTGGCTAATTTGAACTTGCACGATGGTAACAGACTTAAACTCTCCTTCCATGCCATGCCATGATCAGTGATTGTCAAGTGTTTCCACTGCTTCAATCTCAGTCACTGGGCTCCACTAATCCTGGATTATGAAAACTCCTTTTCCCAGGAGTCACTACAGGTGCTGTGCTGCAAGCACTCACGAAATCAACAAAAAACTGTTTATTTTGTGTTTTTTTTCATTTACTTTATTTTTAAGTTTTAGGGTATAGCATATACACTTCTAATAAACAGAAGAGAACAGTCAAGTCACTGAGGGTATAAAGTAGAGGGAAGAAAAAAGAAAAAGATAACTTACCCTCAATAGTTAAATTGTGAGGAAAGAGTAAAGAGACCAAGTAAGCCTCTGCATGACAGCACAGAAGAGATGAAGTTCATATAGAGTCAGTATTAGTCTCAGTCCATCCAAAAGTACCAATACCAAGAGTATTCTTTATGGCAAGTATTCATGGCAAGTATCTAGGGAACATGCCTGGAAGTCCAATGTTAACCCAAGCAGACCAATCACAGAGTAAATAGGCAAAAACAGCTCACAATACAACATACCTTATCCATTCCACATGCCACATTTAGTCTAATACATAGACATACATGTTTTTAAATAATAAAAATAATACATTGGTGAATAAACTATTTTCATTCTATGCAAGATTTCTACTCACGTTTAATACACATTTTAACCAATATTTCCGAGATGTATTACATAAAACAAAGTGTTAAGGAGCAGGTTCAGCTTGTCCAACAATTTGCAATTGCTATTCACTCTCTCTTTTGTTGGTGGTTCCTTTTTCTAGCCACTTCGTAGTTTGTAGAAACTGAGGAACTGAGAAATCTGCATATCCTTTGCATGGAGGATCTTCAAAAATACAACTCAATGATTTGAAGTGCCATTTTATTTTGTATGATGGGATGCTAAAAAGTGACATCACATTGCATTATACAATAAGTTACATGGCGTGCTCCTGTCCCTTATCATGTCTTCAGAGGGAGCAGTGAGTTATTATGCAGGACAGCTTCTCAGTTTAGGGCTTTGGGGTGTTTAGTGAGTGAGTGAGTGAGTGAGTGAGTGTTTGTGTGTGCGTGTGTTTGTCCGTGTGTGTGTGTGTGTGTGT
>NW_022605616.1:35882-36768 GCF_008692095.1 Etheostoma spectabile | reverse complement strand
GTGTGTGTGTGTGTGTGTGTCCGTGTGTGCGAGGGTTGTTGAGTGTGAGTAACAGCAGCTTGTAATTTTGTATCAGAAATTTACTCAGACAAGCTGAAGTCTCTGCTACCAAAACAGTAAAACTACTGAAGACATTCTCATTTGATATATTTTCAATTCCTCAGTAGAATAAAGGGTAATCTGCGCGAGCCCTGTACTTTTAAAGGAGCAGTGTGTATGATCTAGGGTGCTCTATTGACTGAAATGGAATGTTAAATATGATATTTTTGTTTTTATTAGTGCATAATCACCTGGAATTCATTTTTAACCATAAATAGTCAATGCAAAGCCCCACGTGAATGCTGATAAGTATGTTAATGACCCTGGCAGTTTCGATTTGTGATTTGTGATGCCAAATCATGACGACTGCTGGAAAAAGCGAAAAAACTCAGATTTTCAGGAGTTGCTGCAAATCCAATCATACTTTCATGCATAGTATAGGGACACAAGAACTACGGCACTCGGGGAAAGCTTTGATACATATCAGATGTACAGGTACATGATAAGATTTGACCTGAACTATATTATTGTCCAAACAGTCTTAGTGATAAATTTAAAGATTATAACATTTATATAAAACACTTAGCTGTAAACAGCCAGTTTCCCCCAGAGTGGCAAGGACATATATTTGGACAGGGATGGCACGGTTCCGGCGTGTTGCCCTCTCTACTGGACCCAATTCAGTACATAGATCCAAGAGCACAGCTTTAGGGAATTTAAAGCATCATATTAGCCAGTCATCATCAAGGTCCCAGAAGTCTCTTCCTCTCCTGATTCTTCCATTTGGGGTTAGTCCTCCTGCAGTGCCAGCAGTGCCATCATGAAGCATTATGCATGGGGGGGGGGG
>NW_022605616.1:35577-35872 GCF_008692095.1 Etheostoma spectabile | reverse complement strand
ACAGTATTTACTGTCTATGTTTACAACGCAGCATCTTGCGTAAAGCACAGCATCAACTATATCTCCCACCCAGAGATACAAGTTGAAAAAGAAAGTGTAAAAGGCAAACACTTTTTTCGTCAAAGTGAGGGTCAAAAGGGTCAAAGTTTAAGAAAAAACATATGGACAACATCCGGAAACACAGTGTGTACACAGTGCCTGGATGCGCATTTCTAAGCCTCCGTCCTGATTGACAGGTTGGCGTGTAGCCATGCCCTAAACACCTTAACACCATCCAGCCTTCGCTGCTCAAAGT
>NW_022605616.1:35271-35567 GCF_008692095.1 Etheostoma spectabile | reverse complement strand
AGTGCCGGAGTGGACCAACACCTGGCTGCACGGACTACTGACTGTCTCACTAACAGACCACAGTATGTGAGGCTCCATCACTGTGTGTCTGATGTGGTGCACTGCAGTACAGGTGCCCCTCAGGGTACAGTGCTCTCCCCCTTCCTTTTCACCCTCTATACCTAAGACTACACACACACACAACACCACCCACTGCCACATCCAGAAGTTCTCCGATGACACAGCCATTGTTGGTTGTGTTTCTGAGGGGAACGACCTGGAATACAGGACGTCATCAGGGACTTTGTCAGCTGGTG
>NW_022605616.1:35078-35261 GCF_008692095.1 Etheostoma spectabile | reverse complement strand
CAGCTTCAGCTCAACACCAGCAAGATGAAGGAGTTGATCCTTTAGGAGGAAAACATCCCATTTCTCACCGGTGAGCATCCAGGGATTGGACATTGATGTAGTGGATAGCTACAAATTCCTGGGTCTTTACCTAAACAATAAACTGAACTGGACTGAAAACACCCATGCACTCTACAAGAAGGG